>NC_091059.1:165702033-165807033 GCF_000393655.2 Nicotiana sylvestris
AAATAAAAATGGTATTGGAGGAATAATTAGGGATCATAAGGGAAACTGGATTCTGGGCTTCTCAGGTACAGTACTTTCTCAAACGCCTATTACTACAGAAATATTTGCTCTATTACAGGGACTTGCATTTGAAGTACAACACAATATAACACCACTTCAAGTGGAAAAATGACGCTAAAGAGGTACTCAAGCTACTACAAGATAATAATATAATACATGCTAATCTTCTGAATGATTGCAGGCACCTGCTGAGGCAGCTACATGATCCACTAGTAACCCATGCGTACAGAGAGCAGAAAAGATTAGCCGATCAACTAGCAAAATCAGGCAGCTTTTTGGAAGGAAACTCTACTATGTAGATTTTTTATAAGCCACCACCTTTTGTTAGTAGAATATGGGATGAAGATAAGCGTGAGATATCTACTACACGTTTACTGCCATTTTGTACATCAGATCGGCCTGCAATGCATGCAAATGGAAGCTATATCAGAAGCCAAAATGTTTTTGAATGTTCTACGGATAACTCACTTGTTGTAACTACAAACAATATAGCTAGTACTAGTAATGAGTTATCTTGTATAGTGCTACCTGAGCACAAAGACGTCTATACGCATATGTTTGTTTAATAGAATATCTATCTTTACTATAAAAAAAAGAGTATAAGGATAAAATTGAAATGTTTAAGAAATAAAAGAATATAGTTCAAAATATAAAAGAATTTACATGTTGAAATGGACTAAAAGAAGACCATGTCGTAGTGAAGCAGATTGGACACTCCATCCGATCCAAAATAAATGTCGGTTTAGCGTTCAAAATAAGTATTCCTTTAAGAAAATCAAGAAGATATAATAATGAGTGTGTCAAAACCTTAAATGATGAGTATCCTTTATTTTGGACCGAAAAGAATAATATTTTAAAAGAGTACTCAAACGGAATAACTAGCTAGACACAAGTAATAATTCTTGAAGATGCATACTGGAAGCCAATTTTCAACTCGGAGTACATGCAAGGTATTATTTATTAGAGTATGGATAAAATTGAATAATTTTTTTTTAATTTTAAAAACAGAACTATTTATAGGAATGTAATAATGAAACATAAAAATACCAAAGAGACAATAAATCCTAGGATTAAGGATAAAGGTAGGTAGACGCTGCCAAAGTTGGAATAACAAAAGAAGGTGGATGATTTAATGAGATAACGTGTTGAAGTCAGCATGTTGTTCGGTTGGCGGGAAAGAAGCAGTGGCCGCTAAATTGCTGAAAGAGTCCTGCAATTATCAGAATTGTCCAAATTCTCATTACACTTCTGACCATTTTTACTACTTTCAACGTCCAATTTTAGACTGGATACCACATGATACTGAAACTATTTAAGATTTGCGCGCGTTGGGAAATGGGGGAAGGCCCACACGAGATTGTTTCACAGCTAAGCCTGATCTGGTTTTACTACAAAACTCCATGTCCATGGGCAATGAATGTACCACCATTACATGACACTTCAACTCCCTGTCTTTTTCTGTTTACCTTTAGCCACCTGTTTCATATCTCGTTTTCATCGAATTTTACCAAACAAATCAAGAAATTACTACTCAAATTCTATACAATGATTCACCAGCTAGCAACACAAACGCGTATTTGTTTTAGACTATAGTTTTTTTTAAGGAAAAGCAGTAGTTTTAGGAGAAGACACTTCAATTTGGGTTTGTCGGAAATGTTGTCTTATGTCATTCAATTAGTATGCTACAATTCACTAGACAAGTAATAGCGCCAATGGATGTAAGGCTAGCTTTGGTAAATACTATGGATAAATAGACTTTGGGCTTAACTCGATCCTAAAAGGTAGCTTTGGTTCAATTTCCAAAACTAACTAATGAGGTAAGGATTATCCAAAAGAGACCAAGAAATTCAAATCCCACCAACGTGAGACTCAACAAATACTCAACAATACAAGAACTTCGCCCTCTATAATAAACAAATTAAGGACAGACAACGGCTCATTGAAACATAAATGTTTTATACTCTTTAGATGTTGCAAAACGATTACCGTCAACACAAGATAAAGATTCAAAACTGACATGGATGTGCCCAAATAAGATTCAGTTGATCCCTTCGACGTCCTATAGTGCAAAGGTAAACGATGTCTGAGGGAGAAGTATCTAACAGGAAAATGCAAGGGCATTAGCTGTGGTTTTTGACTCATCTCCTACCAGGAAGAAAGAGCTGAATGGAAGAGATTTTTTTTCCTTTTATCTACACAATCCAGTGCTTGGTGAAAGTAACAACACCAGTAGAAATGTATGTTCACTGTTCATGTAAGATTTAGGATTTTTTTTTTTTTTTTGCTTACAGTTTTAGGGTATATAACAACTATTGTGTTTTTACAACATTGTCAACAGGGAAAGATAGAATAGAAGGTCATTCAATTTCTATCTGTTGTGGGATGTCCTCTGCTTGGTCATCACTGGCCTCGATTTCTTCTGCTGTAATTCCAGAGGCCTCAACTGTTCTAGCAACCCATTCTTTCAGAGGATCTTCATTCAAATCAAGTCTTAGAAGGCCAGCAAATATCCCTCCCGCGAAGGCAACAGGTTCCTGCATATTTGGGGTGGAAAAGTTTCACATGAGAAAGCTCGACATAAGAGTCTTCACATTTAAAAAGGAGAGAGGAAAGAGAATGACAACGGATATTCCAAGCAATTAAAGACCGGATCATCATTTAAACAGACCCGAATTTAAAGCATTAAATCTTAATGCATAATCTTCTTTCTCTTGTTTATCTATGTTCCCACTTTTGGTAACATTATATTGTACAGCTTTTCCACTACTACATCCTTCAGTGAAGAGGTTATACATGGGATTTGTGCAACTAACTATGATGTTGGAAAACGACAAGATGAGTTGATTTGCTTCTTGAACTGTCCAGGGAGATGTAGTTGTTTGCTACCATGTTTAAATGGAATACAGAAAAGATTTTCCCTCTAGTTTTGCTCTTATACTTTTATATTGTTAAAGTTTTTCCTTCTCTCTTTGCTTATACTTGGTTAATTCAAAATTAATTCTCTTCTTTCCTCCCCTGGATGATAAACAAACTACCAACCATCAGCAAGATCTTGCAACTGTTTTTTTTTTCAAATTTAATTTGAAACTGTTGCAGATCAATGAAAAATGCCATTCATATTGTTCGTTGTGATGTCATATGGTGCAAAAGCTACCTATATCAATAAGCCCAGATGTTTTTAGCTTAAAATAGCATAATTCTGAGCCTTCTAGATATGAGAACAATGCAAATGCTTAATAGTGAAGCCACAGGCATGAATTTTACTATAGTGACATCAGACGATTTAGTTAAAAGCAGTGTCGAACTGTTAAGTAAAGTTACATGGGCATAACTCTAAACAAAGTAACTGTGGGAGTGGCTTCTAGAATCTTCTAGTAGAACTGTAACGAAAATCAGCACGATGCCATTATCTCAGCTTCTCAGCAGATGCAACTGTCAGATTGAAGGAATTGCTAAGAAGAGAACTAGATGTGATGGGAACAATATTAACTCAATAAGCACTGCATCATCTCACATTACAAAAGGCTTTAATAGAAGAAGAAATACTTTAGCAAAACTACTAATCAAATGTCTCAGATTTTCCGACTAAAGTTGTGCTTTCAGGACAAAATTAAATATAGAAATCAAGATTTAAGAATTAATCTAACTTTTGGGCCTTTGGCTATCATGACTAGAGTTCCAGTCTAACATTTCCAGCAGGGCTGGGGAGTTCAGCAAAATTTTTTCATGGTTTTCGGTGTATGAACTCTGCGTTTGTGCTCTTAACTCCTTTATATCAGGACAAACAAATTGGCAATAACTACATGCTACACTTCCATGTTCCATCCCTAAAAGCAAATGAGTACCTGTTCCACCTTTCCCAAGGGAATCTCCAACATAAAATTAAATAGCTAATAACTAGCAAAACATGGGATCATGGGTTCAAGCCGTTTAAATAGTTTCTTGCAGAAATCAATGTAAGACTGCATACAATAGACCTAATGTGGTCGAGCCCTTCCTGGACCCTGGGCATAGCACGATCTTAATGCATCGGGCTGCCCTTTAACTAAATGAATTAGGTTAAATTTCCATCTTAAAGTTAACTATCCCAGCCTCAACTGCATGAGGCCCATTGCCAAAATCTGTAGAGTTTTAAAGGAAAATGGTACAACACCATCTTCAACAGCTGATGCATAGTAAATTGGAGTTCTTAAGCGGTCCATTGAAACCAACTCTAATCTAAGTCGGTTACATCACAACTTCAATCTCTGGGTCTGGCAGCTGATTAACAATTGCAAGAATAGTAGTCACAAGCTGGTCTAATTTCTAAGAAGCAGATATGGTAGCATCTTGTGTGAAATGAATGATTTAACTGAAAAACTCTTTACATAATTTGCAAAATATTTGGGGTTTTTTGAGCGTGTGAATAAATACAGCATCATTTGGTGTACCAGGGCGGAACTGCAATTTTTTATGACAACACAGACAAAAATTACCAGAACAGACAGCAGAATTGTCAAAGTGAGATATCAATTGTAGAGCAATAGGACATCGACTGGGGGAAAGGGGGGGGGGGGGGTTATTACCTTGAGAGCATCTTTGAGAATGGGTTCCTGGATTGGATTGAAGAAAAACGCATTGACCCGAAACCCAGTTGGCTTCACATGTGCAGAGAATGAGGATGTTCTCGACGGTAACTGTTTCCCAAACACAGTAGCTTTCCATTTCCGCTGCAGTAAATTCATCAAACAAATATTACTCACCGGAATTAGAGAAAGCAGAAGTAACAGTACAAATGGACATCGACTAATGAAATTGAACTCCAACTTACTGTGGCAAAAGCAGGTGATACAGAAGCAGCACAGTTCAAAACTATCGTCATCTTCTTTGTTTCTTCTTCAGCTACTTGTTCGCTGAATTTGCTGGGAGTAGCTGTGAGGACTGGCAAATGCTTATGCACCAGTATCTTCGAGAACGAGGTGTAACAGACAAAACGGGCAGGATTAATGCCCCGAATTCGGACCGAGAAAATAGGGAAACTTACACCAATGTACCGTATAAGTTTGAGCTTATAAACCTCTAGCCATTAATCATAAACTTACCAAAACTAACGAAGCATATATAAAAATTAAAAAACTAAATAAATAAGGTTATTTATCTCAAAGAATCACACACAAAAATCTACCTCCATATTTTTAAGCGGGATTAACAATATTAGATGCAAGATGGAAAGGAAATTTTATGGATGAGGTAGCAAATAAGATAATGAAATACAAAAAAAAAAAAAATATTCCAAAAGTCTAAGCAAAAAGAAACTTTTTTCAATGGGTATAGTTGAAATTCATTGAAAACATATATATAAGTCAATATACAAAATTTGAGGAAGATTGGAGGTGATTTGGACTGATTTTGTATCAAAATTCATAATTAAATCGAGTTTAAAAAAGTTCTTCTGCGACACATGTATCACGCATATATCTCACACACAAGTATACATGAATATACATGTGATACATAATTGATACAAAATATGATACATATGTGATACACAAATGATACACATATCATTTTTTTTTCATGTTCGAGTTTTACTTTGAATTTTTGATTCAAACCACCTCAAAACTTCACAAAATCATCTCAAAACTGAGATTCGAACTATTTAAGATGTGTCCAATCTATTCTAATAATACCCACTAAAAAAGCAAAAAATTGACCTAATTTTGCTACAAATAGCTAATTAACTAATATTAGTAATATTTGGCTAATATTAGTAATATTTCATGAATTGACTAATTTTTGTAATGAGCTACTTATAAATGGACATAGCTGGTAATTTTTCGAGAAAATATAGACCGAAGTGCAAGCCCAATCATACTAGACGGACCGACCCAATGAACCAAGAACACTTGCAACACCCCCACATTTTACGCCGCTAATAAAAAAAGAAGCCAGATATTTCAAAACCAATCAATATTTAGCCACTTTTTATTGAAAAGTAATCGGATAAAAATAGAAAGAATTACAAAAAAATGCACATGACTTCACACCATAACAAAAAATGGATCATGTTTTTAAGTTTTACCCCACCTAGCTCATACTGTACATATTTTGAAAACACTAGCTCTTGCAAATTCAAAATATGTGTTCTTACAACTACTGCTTCTAAAAGCTATGGAGTTAAATTTGTGTTCTCACAACCATTGCTTTCACTCTCTCTTCTTCTCACATCTTTTACATAAGCTTCAAGGGGACGTCCGCCATTGTTGCTTCTCCCCCTATGTCACTTGGTTGCAATGTAAAAATTTGAAGAGTAGAAGTCCACCATCGAAGGTCATTAAAAGCTTTGCTTTAGAAAATATAATTTTTTGAGTTTATTAATTGTTTGGATTGGGTGTTATTCCAATTAATTGAAAATATCAAAAGGAGTTCAAAGTTTAAATTTGAAGTGATTTGGAGTAGATTTAAGCAAGATTTGAGTTAAATTTCAGAAAAGACGCAAGGAAGAAGACGAACTTCTTCCATGATTTTCAGTTGCAATTCTTGTTCAAAACTAGTACAAATCTCCATTAAATGACTTCAAATTTTATATACAACCTCCTTATACTACTTTTAACAAGTCTAAATAACACCGACTCCAAATTTCTTACAAAATCCACATATTTAAAGTTGTTAAAAATCTATTTTTCACCACCCAAATGGATTTGGTTTGTTGAACTAATATTTGAGTCACAGTTACTGATTCGAAAATTAACTTAAAAGTTTGTGCAATCTTTTTAAAAAATTAAATAGTAATTTTGAGAACCTATTGGAGTTGGATGTTGAATCTTAGCATATTATTTTTGGGCTAGTTGATTGTAAATTGAAATATGAGCTATAAATTTGAAAAGTGGGAAGCCCAGTTATTCTTATGTGAAATTTTCGGGGGATTTGCATCTATACCCGCTTTTTGGGTCACGTTTTAACTCATACCCGCTTTGCAAAAAAATTGCAAGCGTACCCACTTTTCGCGTAAACTTCAGGCATACGGGCCTGAAGCAGCAAAGACAATCACGCAAACTTCAGCATTCTAGTAGACGGGCCTGAAGTTGTTTGTAATTGCTGAACTTAAGCATTCTACTAGCTGAAGTTTTGTTCTCTATTTGTTGAACTTCAGCATGTTTTAGCTGAAGTTTTGTCCTGGATTCAATAGTTTTGTCGTAAAGCATTTTCAAAAACTTCAGCAGAAAATGATGAAGTTCTTTAGTTCATTTGTAAAAACTTCAGCACTAAATAAGCTAAAGTTTTTGTCTTACAGTCGTACTAGCTGAAGTTTATTCTCTATTTGCTGAACTTCAGCATGTTTTAGCTGAAGTTTTTCGCGTAAACTTAGTGTTGACTGAAGTTTTTATTTGTAATTGTTGAACTTAAGCATTCTACTAGCTGAAGTTTTGTTCTATATTTGCTGAACTTCAGCATGTTTTAGCTAAAGTTTTCCCTATATCTAGACATAAGTCCCAACTCCCAACTATAATCTAATGTAAAGATGTGCTTCTTCTTCCTCCCATCTCCCTAACAATCTGAACACCTATTGAATACAAAACTATGAATTTAGGGATAGAAATTTAAATTCTGCAGTAGCTTTAACAATGTTAGCTTCTTGCTTCCTCAACAGTGAACTTCTTTGGATGATCAATATAGTTACTATGAGCAAGTAAAATATACTATAAATTAGAAAAAATGAAGAATAAAATAAAGAGTAGAAAAGAAAGGAGGAAGAAAGGAGCGCACGGGTAACAGGAAGAAGGAGGCGCCTGAAGTTGTAAAAATTAGGGTATAGGTTAAATAATTTTTAAAAAGTGGGTATAGGTTTAATGGGGGCGTTCAAATAGGACGCCCCGTGCAAATTTTACGAAATTTTCCCATAAAAATACTCCAACTTAAACCAATGAGAAAAAGAAAAAAATTGATAATCTATAGGGTTAAATAGGCAAAAAATCAAATTGAGATATGAAGAGGGAGATTATCAATCGTTCAAATTAGAGGAGTTTTATCTCTAAAGGAATTTGTGTGTGTAAATAATTTTCATCCCAACAAAATTAAGCAAACACAATATGATACAAAACCATAATCCTTTTCTAGTCCAAACACATTAAATTTGCTTAGATGGCATATGTTCCATTTGTAAGCATAAACCTAATTTACATCAGGATCTTGAACATGATAATCTTACACAAAATCGTTACAGATAACATACTTGAAGCGTAATCCATTATCTTGAAGTGGAAGCGTTAATCGGTAATCGGTTTCTCGCCCCTTGCCCTAACTTTACGTTGCCGCCGACTTTAGTGATGGAAGAGAATAAAAATACGGTAACCCTAATAGGTGGGGAGGGGACCAATTTATAGAGGTTCTTATTTAATCTGGTACGTCCATCAAGTAACCGATCGGACGGATGAGATTTGCTCATTAATTAAATATTAATTATGGGCCTAATCTTATTGTGCCATATATACACGTAGGAAATAACTTACACTCTCCTACTTGGCCCAATAATCACATAATATTAATATTTAATATAGGGACATTAGTTGCGCATAAATAAATCTCTTCTATAATGTCCATCATAAATACCATAATACGATAAACTACTAAACGTGAGTTATGGCGGTTATATATATAATATGTCTACATACTCCCTTCCACATACTACAACATTAGCAATTCATCGTACCAGGTACATAAGCTATAAAATATTATGGTCCACAGTAATTTCTCATTGAGACTTATCCTGTAATATCTCAAAATAGTAATGTGTACACCATTATGAGAAACAAGAAATTACTAATGTATATTAGAAACACATAAATGATCTTAGAGTGTCAAAACATCATAAATACATCAATCATAAATGCAGCCAAGACCCATTCTATGTACATGTTCTTTAAATATCTTTGGCTATAAACCTTTCGTTAACGGATCTACAATCATGAGATCAGTTCTAATATGCTCAAGTGACACTCTTTATTTCTGAACTTCCTCCTTGACGGTAAAGTACTTTAACTCTATATGTTTGGCACCTTTGGAGTACTTATTGTTCTTGGAGAAAAATACTACTACAGAATTATCACAGTAATTTTTTAGCGGCTTGGTAATGGTGTCGACAACCCCAAGTCCTGAAATAAAATTTTGCATCCATAATGCATGAATTGTGGCTTCAAAACATGCCACAAATTCTGCTTCCATCGTGGATGTAGCAATGATAGACTATTTGGCACTCTTCCACGATATTGCGACTTCAGCTAATTGGAACAAATAACCAAACGTGGATTTTCTAGTGTCAATACATCCAACGAAATCTGAATCCGAGTAGCCAGCAACTTCCAAATGCTTGGATCTCTTATGCGTGAACATGTAATCATTCGTTCCTTTCAGGTACCTCAAAACTTCCTTTGCAGCTTTCTAGCGATCAATTCCTGGGTTACTTTGACATCTTCCTAGCATTCCGACCGTAAAACTAATATCCGATCTTGTGCAAGTCTGAGCACACATCAGACTACCAACAATTGAAGAGTAAGGAATTGATTCCATTTATTTTCTTTCTACATCATTCTTAGGGCATTGCATGAGACTAAATTCGTCCCTCTTTTGAATTGGAACAATTCCTGCTGAACAATTGTTCATATTAAATCTCTCTAGAACTTTTTCGATCACGGAATATATCTATTCCTATCACATAGGATGCCTCACCCATATCTTTCATTTCAAAATTCTTAGAGAGAAAATCTTTAGTCTCACGCAATATGCTTAAATCATAAGCAACACGTAGGATATCATCAACATATAGTACTATCCCACTGATCTTTTGCTATATACACCGATCAATGGTATTTTCCACAAATCCAAAAGACGTTATGGTATCATTAAACTTTATATACCATTGTCGTGAGGCTTGTTTAAGTCCATATATTGACGTCTTCAATTTACACACCATTTGACCTTTTCCTTTAGTTTCGAAATCCTCTGGTTGGTCCATATAAACTTCCTCCTCGAGGCCTCCATTAAGAAAGATAGTTTTCACATCCATTTGGTGTAACTCTAAATCATAATGAGCTACCAAAGCCATAATAATTCTAAATGAGTCCTTCTTTGAGACCGGCGAAAAGAACTCTTTATAATCAATGCCTCCTTTCTGAGTATAACCCTTGGCAACAAGTCTGGCTTTGTATCTCTCAATATTTCCATTTGAATTGTGTTTGGTCTTAACGACCCATATACACCCGATTCTTTTAGAACTTTCTGGCAATTCAACAAGATCCCAGACTTTATTGTATTACATGGATTTTAACTCTTCCTTCATGGCATCAATCCATTTGTCAGACTCATTAATTTCCATGGCTTGTGAAAATGAAACGAATCCTTATTAATATCAATGTCAAAATCTGACTCTTGCAAATAAACCACGTAATCATCCGAAATAGCCGTTTTTCTAACTCTTTGAGATTTTCTTAATGGCATTTCTTGTGGTTCATTTGTGTCAGATATTTGTGAGTTACTTTCTTCATGAAGTGTTTCATCCAAATGTTGCTCGGTGTTGTCAAAGTATTCTTCAACAACTGGAACAATATTTGGTATTTGTGTGGAAGTAGGCACATTTATGGGTAATAGAATATTGACCCTAACCTCTTTAATTTCTACACTTTGCTTTTCAACACTCCCACTAACTTCACCATTTTCAATGAATCTTGCATTACCGGTTTCAACAATTCTCGAACTATGGTTTGGACAGTAAAACACATACCCTTTAGATTTCTATGGGTAACCAATAAAGTAACCACTTACTGTTCGAGAATCTAATTTCTTTTCTTGTGGATTATAAACTCTAGCTTCCGCTGGGCAACCCCAAACATGCAGGTGTCTTAAACTAGGTTTACTTCCGGTCCACAGTTCAAAATGGGTCTTTGAAACTGCCTTACTAGGAACCCTGTTTAATAAATATACAGCGGTTTTAAGAGCATACATCCACAATGATTTGGGTAATGAGGAATTACTTATTATGCTTCTAGCCATATCCATAAGTGTTCGATTACGCCTTTCTGCAACACCATTTTGTTGAGATGTTCCTGGCATAGTATATTGTGCACATATGCCACGTTCCTCGAGGAACTTTGCAAATGAACCTGGACATTGTCCTGATTCATTATACTTTCCATAATATTCACCACCTCTATCTGACCTAATGACTTTCACCTTTCTATCTAATTGCCTTTCAACCTCATTAACAAATACCTTGAGGGTTGCTTGAGATTTTTCTTTCAGCAAATAGATGTATCCATAACGTGAAAAATCATCGATAAAAGTGACAAAATATTTCTCTCCACCAAAAGATGGAACATCAAAGGGTCCACAAATATCGGTGTGTATAATTTCAAGAACCTAGGTGCTTCTTGTGGCACCTTTCTTACTATGCTTGGTTTGCTTTCCCTTAATACAATCCAAATATATAGTAAGATCAGTAAAATTTAGACTCGGAAGAATCTCATTCTTTACTAATCTTTCTAACCTTTCTTTGGATATATGACCCAAACGTCTATGCCACAAGTAAGCAGAACTTTCATCTAGTGAACTACGTTTAATTTCAACATTATGTTGAATAGTTAGAAGGGATTCAAAAAAACCAATATCGAGTTTCAATTTATATAAATCATCACTAAGAAAACCAGAACCATAAAAAATAGCATTCTTATATAAATTGAAACATCCATTTTCAAACTTTAAATCAAATCTAGAAACATCAAGTCTCGAAAGAGAAATCAAATTCCTAGAAATCGAAGGTACATAAAGAGTCTGTAATAGATCAAGGTGACGTCCAGTCTCCATGATCAAACGATAAGTCCCTATGCCTTCAATTGGAGCCTTCATACGATTTCCCATGAACAAGAAATCCTTATTTGGATTTGTAGTTTGGATCGTAAGGAATCCCTGCAACGTAGTAGATATATGAGCAGTTGCTCCAGAATCAAGCCACCAAGTATTATTAGGAACTTCTACTAAATTTGATTCGAAACATACAAAATCACTAATTGTACCTTTCTTTTCGAACCAAGCTTTACGTTTCAGACAATCTTTCTGATAGTGTCCTTTCTTGTTACAAAAACGACACGTATCTGCCTTATGTTCCTTGTTAGCATCCTGTTAAGCTTTAGCAGATGCTTTCTTCTTCTTGAACTTGTTGGCCTTCACTTTAAGTCCTTTACCAGCTCCTTGACCCATGAGGTTAATTGAATGACTCCCTTGTTTCTTCAGTCTTAACTCCTCCTGAGTAAGCATATCGGACAATTAACTAACATTTCACTTATCTTTAATAGTGTTATAGTTAATTTGAAAAGGTCCATACTCAGGAGGTAACGAATTTAGAATAAATTGAACCAAGAAGGAGTCATCCACTTTCATCCCCGAGGTCTGAAGTCTTGCTGCAATGTTAGTCATCTCGATGATATGGTTTTGCATACTACGCAACCCATCAAACTTCATAGTCATGAGTTCAGCCATTAGTGTACCAGCAAGAGACTTATCTGCAGAACGAAAACGTTCTTCCACAAACTTCAGGTATTCCCTGGCACTTTCTGTTTGTGGAATAGTACTCTTAGCGTTGTTGGCAATATTTATTCGCATAAACATAAGGCTTAGCCTGTTAGAGCGTTCTCATGCTTTATAGAAAGACTTCTCATCCACAATGCTCGAATTAGTAATGTTAGCGGGCTTATCATTCAGCAGAGCCAAGTCAAGATCCATCACACCTAAGTGGAATTGGACTTGTTCACGCCATTCAGAGAAGTTCAATCCATTGAACACAGTAACAGACAAAGCAAGCGAATGAAAAGGAATAGCTGCAAAATAGATAACACACACTCACAATTCAATATGGATTCAATAAAACAGTTAAAACATATCACAATTCTCCTTTGGTTAAATACTACGACACACTATCACAATTTAAATTTCATTTAGTCTTAATAGGTAATTAAGTATTTTTAACCAAATATATATGCCATCTTTGGACAGACAATATATATTTGACTAAGAATATTATTTCCCTCATCATATTCACTATTCATAAAATAATTGATGCACCTTTGGGTAAATCCTTAAGTTCTAGCAATAACAAAAATTAATTTATCCACTATTTCTTAAATTATTTTATTAATTTTATGAATAAACTATAATTTTATGTATGCATATTTCTAAAACATACTAGTTTGACCACTTTGGCGACTAACAAATTATATAAACATAAATGCATACATAAAATAAATATCAGAATATTTTATGCATGTGAATATTTAAAACAATCTAGTTTGATCACTTTGTTGACTAACAAACTATATAAGCATTAATCACATACATAAAATAAATAATAAATGGCTTCACCAACTTAATAGCCAAAACAAATTATTCATGGCCCAAGAAAATTAATTATGTCATACTGGAAGGACCTAAAATCACTCTCCGCAATTATTAATTAGCTCCTTACTAGGATTGGCGAAACTAAATTTATTGGGCAAAAGTTAGTGGGTTTAAACTGAATCGTGACATTAGGGCATCATTAACAATATTCATGTTTCATCAAATTCTTGCACATTAACGCAACTTCTGACACCAAAGTTGTTCTATACTGGAAAAATATTTTCAAGCCACTTTTGAAGAATAATAACACACATCAAGTTTTAACCAATTAAAACAGTGAACAACACTGGATAATATTGGTTTGGACTTTTGTTATTCGGAAAGAGATCATCAACGACAATTACAGTTAAGACTTAGAAGAACTTGCAGTTGTTTGTCTTTTGATTTATTTATTATTTTATCATCTATCAACCAAGATTTAGAATCCAGCAATCATGATTGAAAGTTTAAAATAAAGAAAAAAAATTTCTAATTGCCGAAGATAGCACATGATTTCTGAAGCGGTTCACAAATATGTAAAATTTGTTTACGAAGATTATCCCTTCAAAATCTAGGCTTGCACGTAGGGAGTTGTGGGTGCTTAAGCACCCATTAATTTTGACCATATTAATAAATTTATATAGGCAACCTTATAAATATTTAGATAAATATTAAGCGAGCACCCATAAGTAAATTCATTTTTTCTTTTCTTTTGAAGTTTTTATCGGCGAGCACCCATAACTTTAAAATCATGGATCCGCCACTGCATGTAAGCATAAACTTAATTTATTCCAGGATCTTGAACATGATAATCTTATACAAAATCGTTATAGAAAACATACCTGAAGCGGAATCCATTATCTTGAAGCGGAAGCGTTAATCGGTAATCGGTTTTTCCAAGTCTTATTAAAGTCTATAAAACTATAAAACTACGAAGGGTTTTGAACAATTAAAGTCACATTAACTTTCAACAACATAATAAAACAATAAGTTTGACAATAGTTAAAACGATTAATAACAAATACTACTACATCTGTGTACAAAAGTGCCAGAAATCTAGGCTTCTAGTGTTGCTTTTCTGTCCCTAGGACGTTGACTATTATAGTGGTTCATAAATTTTTTATCTCAAAGTCATCGCCTCATCTTTTGCCAAGAAAGATTCAACAAGTTCCTTTTTCTATTAGCATATGTCGGGCTTGTTCCTAACAAAGTAAAAACAACTCTCATCAAACATTTAATGGCAAAGCCAGTGATCCAAAGCATTGTCATCCATTTTAAATATTTATGGGGCTCGACATAGACTTGACTAGTCCAAACCTCGAGCCTTTAAAAACAACCAAAGGTCACAATACTTGGAAGGGAAGAGATAAAATTAAAGAAAGTTAGTCAAAAGAATGGGTCTTAGCTCTTAAGATTGGCTGAACAAAATTAAACAAATCAGATTAGACAACTCAAATTGGAGCATATTATCTAACTTTTCTCCAACTTAAAAGCTTTCTCACCTGGTCTTTGAAAATCTTCATTTTTATCGACTCATGTTAAAAGAATATTTTGTGTCTATACAATTATATCCAATGTGCGGTGTAACGGTCAATGAAGTGGTAAAAATCGTAGAAAAGACCAAATTTTAGATTACAGCCAAGCAAAAAAACGCTATATGTTTTTATCTCATTCGCCTACGCTTTAGCAGCCAAAGTTACTGAGATCTAATGAAAAGTAGCAAGCACCTAACATAGTAATTGAGGTGCACAAATTGGTTCGTACACCATATTTTTTAAAAGTACTTGCAGAATCAAATTATTTAAAGTTTAAGTGCGTGCTTGCATTAAGTATGTATTGAATAGAAAAATATATAACTTATTGAAACGATTAAATTATACACTATTAAATATTTTTTACATGCAATAGAAAAACATTACAAAAAATCTACTACTCCTTCCGTTTCAATTTATATAAAATTATTTGACTAGGCACGAAGTTTAAAAAAAAAAAAGACTTTTGAAATTTGTGATCCTAAACAAGCCAAAAAGGGGTCAGAGTATTTGTGTGGTTATAAAAGCTTCTCGTTAGGGATAGAATTGTAAATTTAAACTAAATTGTTACCAAATTTAAAAAGAAATCATTCTTTTTGGAACGGACCAAAAAGAAAATACACCATTTTGAATCTTTGTTACAAAGGTACATTTTGGAGCATCAGACTGCCCCGCTGTTCGTGTCCTCATCCTCCTGCCCTAAAAGGAAAAAATCTATTAGATCAGAGAGAGGAAAGACTTTATGCTTAAATTAATTTCTTTTATTACCAATATATGTTAGTATTCCCAATACCAAAAAAATGATATATTAAGCGACAGTTCTGAGATCTGCAGGCTACAAAAATGGAAAATTTTCAGACTAAACTATGATAAATATATAGATACATGACAATAAATCACAGCTAACTTGAGTCCAAATTATTAAACTCTGCTTGAAAAATAACAAGGGGAAAAAACAAAGCAAATCCCAGTTGAAAAGAGATCTAGGCGGATTATCATTTTAATTTAAGAAATAAAATAAAATCCGAAGCTAAGATTATAACTGAAAGAATGGTATCATATCTAACAGCAAAAGAATGTGAAAAATAGATTCTTTAATAACAGAACTAACTATGAGTTGACAAAACATAAGAAAAATAATTTAATTTTGTCATTCTCCAAACAATTATGTAATGTGAAATTCATTACTTAAAGCTGCAAATAATACTTACAGACGTGGGACTACAAATCTTGGGTCAACGAACGCTTATTTGCCCTTCACACCACCCTCTTTTGTTTGTTTCTGGCTTCATTTTCCCATTAATTATTTAATTAATATTATATTAATAATATATTAAAGGAGAGAATTTTCTGTTAGACTTAAGCTAATAATTATGTATGTCAACTTCCATTCAACTCTTCCTTATCATTAGCAGATGGTTCTTTCTCTTACACTGTCTCATTCCTTCTGTTAATCTATGGAAATTTATTCAGACTTTTGGGTGTTAATAATCTGCACTCTGTTTTTTCTTGTCTTCATCAAATACAAGAAGGGAAAATCTAAAAAAGGAAATGCAAAGTTCCCTCCAGGTAGAAGAGGCTGGCCAATTATTGGTGACAGCTTTAACTGGTACAATGCTGTTGCCAGTTCTCATCCCCCTTGTTTTGTTGAAAAACAAGTTCAAAAGTAAGTCATAACCCCCCCTCCCCCCTCCCCCCTTCTTGGATTTCTTCGAACCAAGCCGGCGTTTGAATATAAATTTGGTTGAAAGTTGAACATAAAAGTTTTTGAAGGTCGGTGAAAAAATAGGTTTTGAAAGTCGAAGTTGTGTATGGACATGTATTTGAAGTTTTGCGAGCTGAATAAAAATTTTCACCTAAAAACTAGCACAAACTAGTTTTTGGAACTCGTAATTTATTCTTTAAAATTTTTCAAAAACTTATCAAATTTCATGAACAAATAATATTTTCAAACTTTTTTTTAAAAAAAATAAATAAAATTTATGTCCAAACGGGAGCCAAATCCTCAGTTCTTATATAAATCTTATGTATTCACAGGTATGGGAAAATATTCTCATGTAGTTTACATGGTAAATGGGCTGTAGTATCAGTAGACCCTGCTTTTAACAGATTTGTAATGCAAAATGAAGGGAAGCTATTTAAATCAAGTTATCCAAAATCATTCAGAGATTTAGTTGGGAAAAATGGGGTGATCACAGCACAAGGAGAACAGCAAAGAAAACTTCACTCTATCGCCTCTAATATGATGAGACTGGACAAGCTTAAGTTCCATTTCTTGCAGGATATACAAAGGGTTATTCAACAAACCTTGAATAATTTTCAAGATAATGAGGTTATTCTTCTCCAAGATGTTTGCAGAAAGGTATGTTAATTTTTTTTTGGTTTCGCACCCGGTGTCTGGCACCATATTGGGGTCCTAACTAATTTGGAGTTGCCTTGTAAGCAGAGGCGAACATATGTTGTATCGTGGGGTCACCGGCACCCGAAAAGTTCGGAAAAAATGTCATCTATACATGTATATATCTTTAAAAATAGTACTAATACTCTCTCCGGTCTACTTTAATTGATTTTTTGGATGTTTTCACGTATATTAAGGATCCACCTTTTAGCATTAATTAATAGGAGTAATGAACTTGACTATATTAACCTTAATTTGTTCATTGGAACTATAACAAACTCCAAGGGCGGCTTTCGAAAAAAAGAAGTTAATTCCTTCTTGATGTCTGGAAAAATCAAATATTGTGGATCACAAAAAAAAAAAAAAAGCTAAAAAGTCAATTAAAGCGGACCGGAGGGAGTATATATATTAGTAGCGGCACACGATACATAAAGGAGATTTTGGTTGAATACAAAAGTGCACCAGCAACCTTCAAATTTAGGTCTGCATCTGCTCGTAAGTCCCATTAAAGGAGGTAGGATTTATTCCGTGCTTAGAGTTCGATTCCAAAACCTTTGGTTAAGGGAGGATTAATCTTATCCATCTCACGATAATCCTTAGTGGTTATTGCTAATTAGAACCTTTTTCATACTAAGTTCATTATGTGTTTTATCTTTTTATTTAATGGAAATTACAAAACATTTCAGCTGGCCATTAATTTGATGGTTAATCAACTGCTGGGAGTGTCAAATGAATCAGAGGTGAATGAGATGGCTCAATTATTCTCTGATTTTGTGGATGGATGCCTTTCCGTTCCAATCAATATGCCTGGTTTTGCTTACCATACTGCTATGCAGGTAAAAATAAGTCAGGTCTTACCATATTAAGTGTGTATTTTAGTGATTGATTATAGAGTGGAAAATATTTTTCAAAAAAATGATAATATTAGGTACCTAGATACTTTTTTGATGTAAGTTATATAAAGATTGATAATAATGTCTAAGTGTTGGTTATAATAGTAGTATGAATTTAAGAAAATTGTGAAAGAAAATGACTTCCACCCAAAAAAATGAGGATAGTTATTTTTCCCTTTTGGTGGAAATTGTTGTTTTCATAAAAAATATTTTCTCGCAACTAATACCAGAAAATGACTTATTTTTTCGCCAAAATACTTTCCGTGACAAACAAACTGCAAGTGTAGACATTTTTTCTCCATAATTTATAGTAGTACATACTAATAATATAAATTGTTGTAAAACTTTTAGTAGTATATATATATTTTGTGGGGGATTGAATTAATGTTACTTTTTAAGATAATATATTAGTTGAAAGGCCACAATAGAATGATGAAGCGTCTGTTATGTTAATTGAATAGGCAAGAGAGAATATTATAATGAAGATAAACAAGATTATTGAGAAACACAGGAGGGAACCATCAGCTGGAAATGGGAATGGTGTGATATATAGACTGCTAGAGGAAGAAAGCTTACCAGATAATGCAGTTGCTGATTTCATTATAAACCTCTTGTTTGCTGGAAATGAGACCACAGCTAAGACAATGGCATTTGCTGTTTACTTCCTTACTCAATGTCCTAAGGCCATGAAACAATTACAGGTACATAATTTACACTCCATTGTACAAAAATAAGCCTAATTTCTTTTTGTTGCATATTTTATCAATGTATTATCACTACGGTGCTCAGTGATATATAGAGCTACACGGATTAATAATATAAATAAACACTTTACTAAAACATGAATTTTTTTCTTTCCAAATCATCTTTATTGCTCTAATATATTAGTGGGTCATTAATTGAGTAAAGAAATTTATTAGATAAAGGGTAATTTAGACAAACTTTAACGGCATGAAATATTTATCTTGAGGGGTACGCAAAAACTTTAAAGAAAAAAAATAATATATATGAACCGTAGGGATGTAAATGAACACTAACATTTACAAAGTCGTAGCTGTCTAAGCCAATTGTTTTTCATTTTTACCTTGTGTCCATAAGGATAGGATGAGCAAGAGAGCATAACAAGAAGTCAGAAGGGTAGCTTTGATACTGAGGAGGAGATGCTCACTTGGCAAGATTACAAATCCATGCCTTTTACTCAATGTGTAAGTACTCTTTTGGATTTCATAAACCCCCCACCCCCCACCCCCACCCCAAAAAGAAAAAAAATACTCCAGCAGCTTAATTTTGATTTCTGAAACAACTTTTATTGGCAGGTAACAGATGAAACACTTCGGGTTGGAGGTATTGCAATATGGTTGATGCGAGAAGCCACCAACGATGTTGTATATGAAGGTATGATGCTTAGTTTATTCTCAATCTATTTATTCATGTTTTCACAAAATCATTATCGGCAAGAAAATTTTGTAAACCCAAATTAGAAAAACAAAATTTATCTTCCTAATAGATTAAACTTTCAGATGAAGCGTTTTATGCAATTTAACATGGTCTCAAAAGTAGTCACCAGTCTTGCATGTGCCCCTCTAATGGTTTAAATTTTTATATAAGGTAATTTACACTATACAACAAGCTGAACATAATAATCCTAGGACATGCCTTCATGGCTTCAACTATTATCATATACTAATAGTTTAAAAAAGGTGCCCGGTGCACAAGACATCATGTGTTCACGCAGGGTTCAGGGAAGGGCATCACAAAAGATGTGACGTAGACAATCTATCCTAATGCAAGCATTAGTGGCTGTCTTTACGGCTTGAACCCGTGACCGAAGACAACTTTACCGTTGCTTAAAGGCTCTCAGATAGTACCATATGTCACTTACTTTTTGTTTTTCTATCTATATGTAGATTATGTTATCCCAAAAGGCTGTTTTGTGGTACCATTTCTCTCAGCAGTGCATCTAAATGAAAACATCTATGATGATCCTAGAATTTTCAACCCTTGGAGATGGATGGATCCTGAAAACCAGGTTAGCCATTTAACCAATAGCTAGAGTTTCAACCATTTTTTTGGGGGGGTTGGGGGGGGGGGGGCTACGTAACGTAATATATGTGCTACTGAAATAATTATTCTTTTGTGAAATCATAATTGCAATAAAAGGAAAAGAGAAATTGGAGAAATAGCCCATTTTTCGCCCCATTTGGAGGAGGAGGACGCTTTTGTCCTGGTGCAGAATTGGCCCGCCTTCAAATCGCACTATTTCTTCATTACTTTGTCACTACTTACAGGTAGGCATTTCACTGCTCTTATTATTTTCAGTAAATATATTCACAAATCTCGGACGTTATTTATTGCAAAATCTTCATAATTAACATTTGAATTTAAAAAAATAGTTTTTTTTGTTGTTGTAATTTTGTGGAAAATGATGTGTGTTTGAAGATGAATTTTGATTTTGTGTGTTGAAAGAATTGTGTTTAGAAACAAACCTTTGATTAATTTTTTAACCTTTTTTCGGAAAATAACATATTTATTCTAGAAAACAAAATATTTCTACTTCAGTCAGCAACTTTTACGACATCTTTTCAAATTCTTGTTTAAGACTTCAAACGAAGTATAATACATTAACGTTAGGATAGAGTAATTCTGAAAGAATTGTTGCTTAAATTGATTTAATCTTGTAATACAATTAAAGCTGCATGTTTTGATAACACAATTTCGCAATATGAAACAACAATAATATTGCTAAACTAATAAAAAGAAAGCAAGGAACTGATTTTGTACTCCAACTAGTACATATATATGTTCATATTTGTCCAAATTTCATTTAATTTGTTCTTTTCAGAGACATAAACATCATATAGTTTAATAACTACAGAGAATACATAAATAAGGGTTAAACAAAAACAAAAGAGTGTTTTTTAAACCGTTTAAACTTTTAGATAAATTGGTTACACATTTCAACAATTAAATGTGTCCCTTTGTTCACATAATGTTTTCAAATGGATAAGTAAAATTATCTCTTAAAAGAAGATAAATTGAAAGTTTAAACTAACTATAATGGGGAGATTTTCTTAACAATCATTTTTGAGAAAAAAAAGAACTTTCAATATAATGAGGAGACTATAGTAGTTTTTATTTCTTATTATGGCAAATATGTACTTTTTTGGTTTGAAAATATAAATCAAATTTTTGGAATAAAAATGACCAATTTATGAAACCTTTATCTAAATGAAGGAAAAGAAGGTTTTAATGAAAAAGCAAAAATGACATATTTGAGTGAAAATAGTACGGGCTAGCCAGTTTTCGGATTGGTAATTGAAAAATAGTCAGCATTTGCAAAGTTATTGAAAAATAGCCACTATTTTGCTGCAACACCAAAAATTTCCAGCATAATATACTGGAGATTGGAGCACATGTGGATGAACTTCCATCATATATTATGGAACTCTAGTATATTATGTTATGCTGGAAGTCCAGTATATTATACTGGAACCCAGTATATTATGCTGGAATATTTTCCGGACTTTGAATAGTGTTTTCGTTTAGATTTAACTTTACATAAAAAGTGGCTAAATTTCGATTACTTTTGAAACGGTGGCTATTTCAATTACCACTTGTAAATCTGACAATCTTTTAATTTCGCCCCATATTAGATGGAATGCAAGACCAATTTAATTCCTTCAAAATTCCGCTATTGATTAAGTATGAATTTGAATTAACAAATTGAAACCTTACTGAATTTATAGGTGGAAGCAACTGAAAGAAGATCGGATGTCTTTCTTTCCATCTGCTCGTTTGGTCAATGGCCTCCAGATACAATTAACCAGAAATTAAGCCCCAGACAATGCATTTATTGGATGTTTGTCAAACTAATCCAATTTCATTAATCTTGTACTCTACTTATTTCTTTGTTCATTTTCATGTTATAATAAAAATCGAATTTAAATGTCGATAGTGTGTGATTTCTTTGTAAAAATGATCAAATTTTTTTTTTATGTTTGTTTTATACTGGTTCAACTGTTTCCATGTGAAATACGGAGTGTGTTTGCCCCAATTTCCTCCCTTTGTTTGCCTAACTAACATAATACATTCATGATTTAAATTCTATGGTTCAACCTTTAAGATTTTTAGCGTTGAACTCATTATACTTTTAAAATTATGAGCATATTTACTATTTATTATAATTTTAAAATTCGCGACATCAAAAATTATGAGTTCAATTGAATCCGATATCATTCTATTAAACCCGCCCTGCTAACATTTGTAGCATGAAAGTAAGGAGGAAACAAGCCTCCAACAGTGTCATGTGACTATGCCCAACTTAGACTTAATGATAATCAATGCTAGCAATAAATGTGTGAATTATCGAAGATGCAATGGCAAAACTGTTCAACTCTTCATCATTTTAACCATTGCAGTCAATCAACTTAAACAGTAACAATATTATTATATTATAATAAAAACTAAATCGATAACTAATTCAAGTCAACAGAGAATCAAATATTTAACCGAAAATAATAAATAATTTTTGACATGGGCTAAAAGTGAAAAAAGCCAACTAAATTTTCGGATTTTTCTGAGTTTGGTTGGGCTGGCCAACTGAGCCCGAATCAGGACTGCTGTTCCAAATCCAGATAGAGGATAAACGACCCGATTGCGAAGAAAACATGCCCTAATAATCTCCCATTTCGTCGTTGGTAATAAAATTACTCCGAATCAATAATCGGTGGTTAGTGTCTTCAATTGCAGCCATGGCTGGTAGAGAAGTTCGAGAATATACCAATCTCACAGATCCTAAAGGTACATTTGCCCCATTAACTCATGCAAAAGACTCCCTTTTTTCGTTGATTAGGGTTTCATTAACATGCAATCAAATTGCAGATAAGAAATTTGGTAAAGGAAAGGATAAAATTGATGACGAGGAAATTGCCTTTCATCGCATGGTTTCTAAGGTTAGCCAATCCCGCTTCTCTAATCTTATCACACTTCACCATTTACCTTTTCATTTGTTTTCAATCCACGAATTGACCTTTTATTATACTTTTTTATTTTTCAAATGTTGAGTTGACAATTACTGTAATATTGAAATTTCCACTTTCAATATTATAGAAAAAAAATGGATACGACATAAAAGGCTTTTAGTTGTTTGAAGAACTCGAGAGTATATGGTAAGGAAGGTTCATGATTTGGTATAGTAAATCGCGCTTTACATATGCTGATATTAAATGGTTAATGAATTAATGTAGAGAAGCAAAGCTCTTTTGGCCCATTATATATTTGTAATCATCATGATCTAAGTCTGAAGATTGTTGATATTCTTACTCAGCAGCATTTAATCTTCTTCCATCTGCGTGTTGTTTGTTGTTATAAGCTGGAACGAGAATAAAGGGATTTATTTTCTTGTTCTACAAAGAAAGAAAAAAAGACGTCCTCTTGTCTAAATTTGGAAGATTTACCGAAATAACTTGGATGCTGAGCACCAGTTCGGCTTTACATCCTCTTACTTAAGTAAATCCTTTTTTCTTTCTCCCCACAGTCTCTTTTTTTTTTTCTCCACCAGACATTAAATGAACACGGGACATCTTACAAGACTATAATCAACTAGAGTAACATGTCTTGACTAAATAGTGCTAGATATCTGGATGGAGTTAAGTAGCAGAAACTTATCAAAAAGACAAAGAATTAAAGGAGTATTCTTGATCGCACCAGCAATTAGCATTCAGTTTAGAGGTCTTTGCTAGGATATTCTGCATATAAAGATTCTGCAGAGAAGTTTAGCACTGCTACACCAAATTGGTATGTTTTTGAATCCTTGTAACTTATCCAAAAAGAAGGACCCCCCTGAAAGTCAAAATACAGTAGAGAAGTTTCAGGCCTAGATTATATTACACAATGATCCTCTTAAAATCATGGGAGTGGTCTGATAACATGCCCTGGCAGGGATCTTGGCTTTTCCTACTGGGTGCTTGATGTGTTTCAGATGCGAGATGTTGCTGGGGAACGTGGAGGTTACCTTCATGGAAGAGGCGGTATTGATGCTTGCTCTGCTTGATTCATTTTCTTTTTCTGTTTCTTCTTTTTGCTGCAATTTTCACACATAATAAAGTGTCATAGTTTCTTGAGAATTGTGTAAGTTTTGAAAATGCAGCCCTAGACAGTGATGACCTGCTCTATCTCAAGGAACAGATGGAAGCTGAGGAGGACGCTGAACGCCTTCTGCGCCGCACTGAAAAACGTGCATTCCAAGTATTCAAAATATCCTTTTGTTTGTTTTCTTGGATTTTATCTCATTTTGCATGTGCATGATTTGTTTATTGGCTTATGATACAACTGAATTTCATCAATATATCAAAAATTGTGAAGTTTTTTTGACTGATTTATCACATGGATTTTCTCTTACCTGCATAATACAACTGCTGTGACTTTGGGAAACAAGAGAGCATTTATATCTTTGTAATCGTCTGGTAGTTCGTGATTTCCGTAACAATTTGAAACAAAGCTGTTGCTGATTCTTCACCTGCATTACTTCCTCTGACGCTTCGTGTTGAGCCCAAGCCAAAGAGTGGGATCAGGTTTGAACTTATCTTCTAATCCAAGGCAGATCAATCGCCCAAAGTATCTCTGGGAATCAACTCAACGTGTGAGCTTTGCAGGCAACAAGATGTACTAAAAAGGGTTGTAGAAGTCAAATCTAAGAAGCCGAAAGTCTCTAACCCATCCAATGGGAATGATTTTCTTGTACATCCAAGTACACAGGCTGCACCAAGTGGCAAGTGTGATGCCGATCATGAGAAGCAGATAGAGACTTTGCCAGCTAGACCAAGTGATGCTGGAGCTAGAACAGAGATAGAAAATCCAGTGAAAAAATTGCTTGCAGCATATGAGAGTTCTGATGATGATGACTGATTTTGCTAGGATTTATTTGTCTATGATGCTTAGTAGAGTGTTTGAATCAAGAAAACATCAGTTATAGGTGCTTGAATTAATGAGCGTCATTAGTTGGTGCATGTGCCCATCCTAATCAAGAACCCTGACTTGCTTGTTTTACCATGTTTACAGATGATGGGCAGCCGCAATTCATACTGGAGTTTGCTTTTACCTTCAAAATTGACAGTGTAGCATTCTCCCTCCCCTGCATGCATGGGGAGAGCCTAAATTAGATGAGAGTTCTATTTCTACTACGTACTGTTTCCTTTGTAAAGTGAATTGTAGGTTCACCACTTGATCATGAAATAATAATAATAATAATAATAATAATGAGAGAGAGAGAGCTGACATACAAAGTGCTGTTCACAAGAGGCACCAGTATTAACATCTCGTGTCAATTGGGTTTAACAAAAGGGGGACGCTTAAAGAAGGAAAAAGAAAAAATAATCAAGTGAAAAAGCATATTTTAATTGGCGTTACCTAGAGGCGATTCTCAACTCTTCATTCCATTTATAGGAACAACAACAACAACCCAGTAATAATCCCACTAGTGGCATATGGGGAGGGTAGAGAGGCTGTTTCCGGGGGACCCTCGACTCAAAACGAATCCATTTATAGGAACAGTGAACTACAAATACATCCACGATCTCAAGAGTTTTGCAGGAAGATTTCTATTGAGTAATGAAAAGTTCTTGCTTAGTTATGAAATAACGGCCAATGATGTTCGCCTGCTCTACAATAAATTGCTCGTGAAAAGTCCCCATCCGTTTGCTGGGTATATCGATAGAGAGATCTTTCAAATTTGGCAGACCCTCAACTTGCATACCATCTCCACAAATGAGGAATTGGTTCCCAACTATAAAAGATCCAGAAACACGAATTGCAACTCCATCTTGACCATGAGTACGGCATTGAACTTTCTCCACAACATGCACAAGCTTTTCTGGAGGCCATTCACCAGCTAATGTCTTCCGTATATTGGACATGGTTGAAAAGATATTGCTGGGACCAATGGATTCTTTCCCGCCAAAGCTTAAACGTCATAGAAGCATTGAAGTTAGAAGGTAAAGTCAAGAGGACCACAAAGAGCTTCAAAAAATCATAACCCGTGATTGCCAAGAGCCTTAAATATAGATGCTCTTGTCGTTGTGTTGATAAATGCAAAGAGAGACAGAGACACAGTAAAAACTTTGCTCAAAACTGCAAGCAAGAAGAGTGTGGTCTCATGAAATATGATTCAAGGGTATGCACAAAGAGCCTCAAATTCCTCAGATGCCACAATATTCCAAGAGCAAGACCTAGGCTCTAGGAGCCAGGTCCCACAGTATACATCTGTTTGTACGGATGCTTGTTACGCGTGTCAAAACAAAACAGAAGACATACTAAAATCAAATTTCTCCTTGCAACAAACAAGTCTAGACTTAAAGTCGCAAATGTCACTATGTCAGATACCTGAATGTGGAGCATTCATTATATAATGTCTTGGTATGCTGCCAAAATTCATCGGATCCATCAAACAGCAAATAGTAATGTATTGTCAGCATCTGACACAGCAAACAACAAACATGAATTCAGCATCACCTACTCTTAAAAGTTTTAGCCTATTGTAACTTTGATTGTTAGCGAGTTAACAAAATTAATACAGCCAACGAGCAGGCCCATGCTCTCTACGACATCTTAATTCTAATAGATTTTTCACCAAATGAAGGAATTAGAGCTACTGCAAAGGTAAAAATGAAGTAGAAAACTCACATCTGCCAGATCTTTCATCCTCTGTGTAGGATCAAAAATGCTTCTGACAAAAGCACCCAAATCCACTGCAGAATCAGTATACTTGGTAATAAATGGATGTGAAAGAAGCTGCAATTAAAGAGGACCATGAGCCACCATGCAATCTTAAACCAGTCTACTTTGTACATCATACCTTCACCATTGTTAGCAGTAAAGGTCCTAATGTATCAGCCTACATAGAAAACTCTATGATAGACATAAAAGTAACTGCAGCCACCCGTTTCATACAGGTCAATGATAAACTTCAATGAATATATATGCACATACATAATGTACATTAAGCTCCAAAAGTTGAAAGCTGTATAAAATAATGCCAAATGCCTTCCCCTGTTGTCCCATGTTCAATGAAAAAATATGCTCATTTACGCTTGTACCTTCTTTAAAAAGGAAAAGTAAACTTCTGCCTGTCAGTTAGGTACATACATAAGGTTCAGACAATCAATTCATCAAGCAGCACTGGTTTCATCTAATTAGATGAAATCATACACACAACCAGTGTTTCATGGGGAAAAGGTCTTTTTTCCTACTTGAAGTTTTAACCATCTATACCATTTCTAAAATATCGAATAGGCAATAATATCAAGGAATTCCTTTTTTTTTAAAGTCGATCCTAGGACTTCTCATAATTGTCCCTTTGACGAACAAATTCTGTAGTTTGTTACATGCCTGAGATTGACCTAAACAAGAATCAGAAATTCATTAGACTGCACCCATAGTTCAAATAATCCTGGAAGGCAACTTTTCAGACTGAATGGATGCAGGATTTATTTACCGAATTGAACCTTGCATGGTCTAGCAAGCTTGTTCTCTCTGCATATCTTCTACAGTTGCTTCCTTTTCCACTTCATCTCCTTATCTGTCTTTCAATTTCAAAGTAGTTCTCCGGCAGATTTGACCTTCCAAAGCTCTTTGGGAATTTCATATCTATTTCCTCTTGCCCAGGGAGAAACACACTGTTATGCTTTATCATCCACCATCCAAGACATGGCTGCATCTCAAATACAAGGGAGGGCTTGTAGCATGTCTATTCTTCATCTGTCTACGTGTAAGCGTGAAAACAGGTAAAAGAAGAGTCTCTATTAGACCGTAACCAGTGCTTGTAGCACAATATAATTTCACAATGTCTATATTTACCATATTCACAGCAAAACCAAGAAAACCAGGTGGAGTTTCCTAATTGGGTAATCTTGGCTTCAAAATATTAAGTGTCCTTTGAAGTCCATCGGCAATGAACTCACTGGCATCTGGTCTTAAGTTTTTAAAACAGATAAACAAGAAATCGGCCATCCAAGGGCCTCCAGAAGCTCCAAGTCCATGAAAACCAGATGTTTTGTTTATATACCCTTCCTTACCGTATGACTCCAGTGCTTTAGTAACATTATACGTCTTGCAAACAATTGCTAGCAGAGTCTCAAGTCCCAAATAATCTGAGAGTTTGCAAGCAATTGTTCGCAAGACATATCAAGGTGTTCCTAATTGCCCCGAACTCCAATGAACTTATCAGGAGAATGGTAAACAGTAGACAGATTAATAACTTAAAACTGAATTGTTCCAGCTGACTGGGTAAAATTGACAGTTTGACTCTGCTTCCAGTAGCATCACAGTGCCTTGGCAGTTGCGCAAAGATCGGGTGAAATGTGAACTATCTATTGACTGTCTGATATCGAGCATTTGATCAAATGGAGCACTAATTCTTGCAAAATCCCAGAGCACCTTCCTTTTTTTAATTTCCTTCAGGAATGCACCAGAAGCACCACATGCATGAAGTAGTGTGGATATAAGATTAATTCTCCTAAGCGTAATCCTTTGACATCGGAAATTCTGAGTGTAGTTATCCAATAGCAGTATTATTCCCATTCCCGTACGAAATAAAAAGGGAGAATCACTAAAAGGGAACCATAACTCTTACTACCTCTGAAGGACCTCTCAAATGTTTAACATGGTTCTATGAAAAAATAATATTTTATGGAATTCTTACTTCTTTTGAGAATTTAGATGTATTTAACCAATTCAATTGTAAACAATGGTGATGATTCCCTCATTATACAGATATATTTACTTTTATTTTGTACCTTTTCATACTTTTACTAGTAAAACTTACCTCATAAACTCGGAACATATTCAAATTGTTTCATATAAAATGCAGTGGAGGAATAATATTCCCTAATACTGAGTTCTTTTTAGTTCAAGATGTCAATATGAAGTTTACAAGTGATCATCATGTCTTCATTAGAGGTATATGTTGCTTTTACAGCTGCATTTGCCTATTTAGAATGTGTAAAACTTCCAGTTCCCCTTCTTGTGATCTACTTGCTTATAAGGGAAAAGCCTTTGTACTGACCTGCTCTGCCGTCAGCCTGTCATCAGGATTTTTTTTGAGGCAAGCATCAATGAATGAGCAGAATTCTGGTGAAAATTCGTGTCCTGACAGTGAAGGAGACGGATCATCTAGGATCTGCCATCATAGTTTGGAAAAAACAAGGATGAGATGTGATGATGGACTCAAGTTAGTGTACGTAATTCATCTAGATTATATCTGAAAGAAAAGTGACCCAAACATGTTAACAGGGGCTGAACTGATATCTAAATTTAGAAAATCTGATATGGTAACATATTGGGGCCAAATATGAATCATTTATAATTCCATCCATATTTACATTTCCACAATAACGGGGCAAACTACCAGTAAGCTTTTTACAGTAAAATAATTGATAAAAGAGCGTCCAGAGATGCAACCTGTTCGTATTAACCATCCAATACGACCCTCACAAGCCCAGTCTTTCTTTATCAAACAAAATTTAACTGTCACCTCAAATTCAAAAAATGGAAGGAAAGCAAGGGTTCATTCCAATACAATTTCTTTCCCTGAATTTGATTTCGCTTTATCTCCTTTCTTGGTGTAGTTGATATTACATACTAACTCTTGAAGTTGATTCTCTTGTGCTGCTGCCCTTCTTTTTCTTCACAAGATTTTCCTTATAACGGGGTTCACTACCTTCTTGCCTTCCCTTTTCAAGTTGCATTACCTTCACCTTTCCTCATCTGATCACCATAAAATTTACATGTTAGTCCCTTCTTTCTGAACCAATGTCGGCTTGTCGCTATTGCTTCTTTTGCAGTCTGACTCCTTTTTCATCATAGGTGTCCTCCCTCTGAAGAGCATTATCCACATCACCTGGAGCACCTGGGTCCAAAATAGTAAGCAGCTTCCCAGCTGCATCAGTCTCATATGCTCCTTTAATGCCCTGAAAACGGTAAACTCTTTCTCTCTCTCTCTCTCTCTATCCCTCTCTGCCTCCCTCCCTCCCCCTCTCTCTCTCGAATGGTATATCCTATTCCACCACAGAAATAGGAGGAAACTTCATGTTTCTAGATGTTGGTTTCTACCTAAGGGTCTATTCCACCACAGAAATAGGAGGAAATTTCATGTTTCTGAGCCGAGGGTCTACTGGAAACAACCTCTCTATTCTCACAAGGTAGGGGTAAGGTCTGCGTATACACTACCCTCCCCAAACCCCACGGTGTGGGATAATACTGGGTATGTTGTTGTTGTTGTTTGTTCGGTTTCTACCTGAGATGGTTTGCGACCTAATGACGTACCAGCAAGTTAAAGGCTTATGTAAAGGAAAGAACATATAGTATAACTCTGCAATGCACAAAATCAACAAGTTCCACAGCAAATCATGCAAATTTTATAAGAGTTTGAATCTCAGACTAGCGTATTATAGTCTTTTTTGGATGGAGAGGGGGTTCAGTTGCAAATCCTTAAAATAATCAAGAACAAATTGGTAAGAAATAGGTAGCAATAGAGGATTGACCTGCAACATGAGATTGACAGGTCCTTCATTAGCTGTATATGGAAATTCACCTGTACCACACTCAAACAGTGCAAGCCCAAGGCTCCAAATGTCAGCTGGGTAAGAGTAATTCTCATTTCGTATTCGTTCCGGCGACATGTAAGTTACCGTTCCAACGAAAGTAGCACACTGAAAATACAAAAATTAGAAGGAATGAATCTGAAATAAGATATGCCAGAAGATATTCATAATACATTTCTTGGAGAAAGAGAAGTGAATATTGGTGTAACCTCCTTTAACTAACCATAGCAATAGAGCTTTCTAAGCCAGCACTAATGCCAAAATCTGTTATTTTTGGCTCCCCCTTGAGATTGACAAGCAGATTTGCCGGCTTTATGTCTCTGTGAACTAAATGTCGAACTCCGTGCAAATAACTGAGACCCTTAAAGAACAGAGAAGTTTTATAAGTAAAGCTGAGGGACAATACTAAGACTACCACTAAAGAAGGAAGTTGAAAAAGATTCCTTACATTCAAGAGCTTTTGAACCATTGGAGAAAGGATAGCTTCTGGAATGCTCTTCCTCACTTTTATGATATCTGCAAGAGAACCGCCATCCATATACTCTAGAGCTATGCTTATTTGCCCAGAATCTGGAGTATAAAACGCTCCATAGAACTCAACAAGACCTTGGCAGCATGGTGCCTCACACAATGTCCTTATTTCAGTAAGCAGTTGTTGCCTTTTCTCCTAAAATGCACGAGAAAATATCTCGGTGAACAGAAAAATGGACATTCCTCCTTTTTTAGGGCTAATCTCCTCTTAAATAATGGCATGGTTCCATAAAATTCACTTACCCACATGCACATATATTCTTTTAAGTTCTACCATATGATTACATGGTAAGACTGCACATTTGATCCTTCATGGCTTCTTATGTTATTTCCTCTCTTTTTTTTTCTTTTTTCTTTTTTTGGCTCAGGAATAATAGCTTTATGGCTGATATGTTTGCTACGCCTAGATAGAATCTTTTTGCTCACAGATAAAAGATGTTTCCTTCTAGACATGTTTAAGTTGGTAAAGGGAGCATAAATCAGAGGAAGTACAGTGCTGAAATTTTATTACTGTCTTAGCCAAAAGATAAACATCAATATCACTTCCCGTTGTGAGGCTCTCTCTCTAAATTTATGACAAATTTGCAGCACTTATAATTAAAAAAAAATAAATTTAAAGATAGGTGGACTTAAAAGCTAACTCTTTTGATCAGGTAAAATGAAAGGAATTAAACATCAAGATTGAAAAGACTAAAATGCAGAAACCTTCTCAAAAATATTAATCTTTTTCAAAGCAATAATCCTGTGAGTTGGAATGTGGATAGCTCTCTGAACAACACTACTGGCACCGCTACCTATGGCTCCAAAAACCCTCATCTCATGGGAAGCACATTTATATGTCTTTTCACCATGATCAGCGTCATCAACAGGCCATGAAGTACACTTTTGAAGTCCCAGCTCATTGATGTTGTATACACCGTATGATTGACTCAACAAATTCACAGTGCCACCATCGGAGAGCTTCACAGAAACCAATATCAGCACTCCTAAAAATGTAGTTCGTGGTCCTATTAATCTTTAAAAAAGAACTTACAGAGTAGGAATCAAAAGGATCCGATGTAGAGGCAGGGGAGAAACCCTTCTCAGCATCAAACAAAGGCACAAGCTTCTTCTTCAATTCCTCCAACCCAGCCATCACATGTGAAAAGCTTTAACAAGTAGAATATAACATCCTTCTTCCCTGACCACATAAAGGGAATATGGCTGGTGAGATTTACCATTCTCTACAATTCTTTCTTTCTTTTTAGCTTTTACAAAAACTACTATGACTCAATCCTGAACTAGTTGGAGTCCGTTATATGAATCGCTATACCGATTCAGCTCTATTCGGACCCATTAATCATCTTTTCTACTTACGACATTTCCTTCAGGTTTCATACTTGAATTGACCTTTAAATCAGATTGCATTACAAACATAATTAAGTCGTGGAAACATATATCATACTTTCCATTTATGTAACGGAACTTTCATGTGATTTTGTTAAACTTCCACGAGTTCCTAGAATATTCACAACTAGTGAAGTAACACATAATATTACTAATTTCGCAGAACCAGAATATCAACATCAAACAATTACACATCGTGTGAGCTGAATTTGCAGGACGGCAGCAATATGAACAAAAAAAAGACAGGAAAACTTAAAAGAGATCGGTGTTGTTTGGGAAAATGATTAAAGAAAACGACAAAAGGTTAACACTTACAGATACTTAGAACGAATTCCCAGTTCCCATAGGATGCACACAATTTGCTCCGGTGCTTCTTCTATGGTACAACAAAAGATGCAGAAATTACAAGCAAAGTAAAGCAATCACCTGTTTTGATGATCAGACAGGCAAAAGGTACAAGGACGATGATGATGGATCGGTTGAAGTTGGATTTGCAGTACAAAATGAATGCCTATAAATCGCTTTGGGACTTTTATGGAGTCCTTTTTTTCAATATTGTTCCCATAAATTTGTTTAGTTTTTCTTTTTTCTTTTTTCATTTTTAAGTTTTGTCATAAGAATATTTATAGCACCATTGGCAAATTTCACTTCTTCAAACACAGACATAGAGAAAGATCATCAACTTTAAATTGGACACAAACTCATCCAATACTAATTATGTCTACTATTACGTCTAATATTGTCCCATACAATTTTTTAGGTTGCTTTATTTGAAAAAAAAATGGAAGATTAATATTTGCGGAAAAATTGCAATTTTCCAAAAATATTAATTTACTGCAAAACTTATTTTTCAGCTAAACGGCAAAACTAATAATTTCTCAACTTTTATAAAGACTAATTTTTCTTTCTTTCTTGGCAATTCATTGAAAATGATTTTTTGCAAAGAAAAATACAATTAATTTTAGCCTAACAGGCCAATTTTGTGTTTTGCCCAATTTCTTTTAATGCCAAATAGTGCATAATGGCGGATAATTTTTAATAGTGAATAATACTTAAGATGCCAAATAATTTCTAATGGCAAAAAATTCTTAATAACGAATAATGGTTAAACCTGAATATTGCTTAGCATTTATTTTTTAATTTTTTATTTTGTTTGCAAAAGTTATTTTCCAGCTAAACGGTAAAATAGTAATTTTTCAATTTTTACCAAGACTGATTAAGGATGGTTTTTGCAAAAAAGAAATGGAAAAACTCATATACAGGCTAACCATTTTTAGTGTGCTAGGGTGTTTCTTGCATTAGCATTTTCATTTGTCTAACAATGACAAATTTTGATCTTGCAATTGAGATTTGAGGCAGAATGAATTGTACACGCCCAATACGTCCATTGAACCTTTTATCTGCATATTTTTTGCCCATCTTGGGTTATTTTACACTTTTCAAAATTAAACAATTCAACTTCCCAGCCAATACGTGTTAGGTGTTACCAACTGCCCACAAAAAGGATAGATAACAACTTGGCTTGTTTATAGTTGTTTAACTCAAAAGATATCGGAATCTTTTCGAATAAATCAATCAAAGAAAATGAAGGGGTAAATCTTAGCTAAATATAATAATCTCTAGAACAAAAGATGAACCCTGAAACAATAATGACATCAATCGTTCATGTAAGCAAGTGTAATAAGTGAGGAAAATGCTCTGAGGGCTTACAAGATTGTTTTACACTCTCTATATATAAGGGACAAATCTCTTCTAAGCCTTCAAAGACAAATCATAGGGAATATTTGAAAGAATATTCCTAATGTCCCCTAATGGGCCTACACTGCTGTAAAAGTCGTACAATCTCTTATTCGCATTTAGGTCGTCCTCTGCAGGATGTCGAGCTACGAGGATCTCGTCGTTTGTCGTACTCATCAACAGTCATGATTGTCCGAATTTGGACCCATACAATAGCCTGCTTGGCCAAGCTTCTAAAATCAATTTATTTTGAAAAGTGTTTTCTCAATTGTTTTTCTCAAAGTACTTTTGGTGAGAAACAATTTGTGTTTGGATAATTAATTTGAAAAGAACTTCTGAGCAGCAATTAGTATTTCACCAAATTTTTAAAAAGTATTTTTAAGAGCCTGTTTGGCCAAGATTCTCAGAGGTCAAAAATACTTTTTTGTCAAAAAAAGTACACTTTGAAAAGTTTAAGGGGTTTGGCCAAAATGAAAAAATGCTTTTGAGCAGCAGCATAAGCAGTTTTTATTGAATTTACGGCAAAGGGCTAAATATACCCCTCTACTTTTAAAAATTGCTTACATGTACCCCTCGTTATACTATTGGGCTATCTATACCCCTACCGTTATGATATTTGATTATCCATACTTCAACCGTCATACTTTGAAACAAAAATACCCCTATTTTGGACGGAGTGTCACGTGGCAACACCAGATTAAAATGACCCATTTTTTTTTACCCGAACCGTTTTTAAAAAAAACCCACAACCCGGCCCCTATTTTCATTTTTTCCAATTTTTTTTTTAAATTTCAGTTTTTAAAAAACGAAAATATTTTGTTAAAAAACAAAAAATATTTTTTTCCTGTTTTTACAAATTTGTTTTTCCAGTTTTTACAAAATAAAATTCTTTTAAAAAACTGAAAAAAAATATTTTTCAAAACAAAAATATTTTGTTGAAAATAATTTTTTCAGTTTTTAAAAAACGAAAATATTTTTTTTCTGTTTTTACCAAAAAAAAATCAGTTTATGCAAATTTGTTTTTCAGTTTTTACAAAAAGAAAATCTTTAAAAAAACTGAAAATAAAAACATTTTTCAAAAACGAAAATATTTTATTGGAAACATTTTTTTTAGTTTTTGAAAAACGAAAATATTTTGTTAAAAACTGATTTTTTTTTTCCAATTTTTCCAATTTTTTTCAGTTTTTACAAAAAAAATATTTTGTTAAAAAAACGATTTTTTCAGTTTTTACAATTTGTTTTGCAAAATCTTTTCGCTATCTACTCAGTTTAGAAAAACGAAAATATTTTACAATTTTTTTTTAAGTTTTACAAAAAGAAAATTCTTTAAAAAACTGAAAATGAAAATATGGTTCGGGTTGTGGTTTTTTTGTAAAACGAGTTAGGCAAAAAAAAAAAGAAATGGATCATTTAAATCTGGTGCTGCCACGTGGCACTCCATCCAAAATAGGGGTATCTTTGTGGAATTTTTACCTCCTATAGCAAAGGTTAACACCTTATTTATTTTAAATAAATACCATTTAAAAAAATTATGTTGTATAGATAACTTTTAAGATTTATAGCAAAATATTTAAATATAGTTACCTCCTAGCCCTAAGCCACTAAATACGTTAATCTGTTACACTTTTTTCTTTCTCTCTCTACTTTGATATATTCCATTCTCTTCCCACATCCCATTAAAATTTTCGATGGCGGAAGGGAAACAATCTTTGTTTGAGTATTGAGCCAAATTTTAGATTCTTTTGAAAGGCGTTCGAATTACGAAGTAGAAGAGGAGGAAGAGGAAATTTGCTAAAACAGCAAAAGCAGCAGCTGGAATAACAGCAGCAATGGCGGCTGTTTCTGCAGTCACAATTGACCTCAAAAATGCCATTTTTTCACAATCCTTTTATATATTCATTCAGACTAGAATTTTTTAACAGTTGAGAGAGAGAGTCGTCGTCAAACTTCGGAACGCAATCTAGATTCTAGAATCATCGACTTCCTGTATTCAGCTAATTGAGTTGTTTCATTGGGCCATATAACTAAAATCATTTTTTTTCTTTGTAATTTAGTGTATCTCGTTGTATTCCATGTATTTCATTAGATTCACTGTCTTTTTTTTATTGTATTTCAATGTATCCCGCTGTATTTTATGTATTTCATTGTATTCACCATCTCGCTATATGCCATGAATGTATTTATAAGTTTTTTTTAATTAATATAATTTATGTATTCAGATGTATTATATAATTTCTATGAAGATTGATATATTTTTTGGGTATTTTTCGGTTGAGAATCTTTTTTATAACTGAAAATAAAAAATTTGTGTGTGATAATTGAGTTTGTTGAGTTATATTAGGAGTCTATTATGTTAATTGATTCATTTTCCATTTTAAAAACAGTGTAATCTTCTATTTCACGCCGTGAATACAGTCGAATACAATAATCTACAATAATCTGTCCAGCTGTAATCCCATGTTTCACTCCATAAATACAGTCAAATACACTCGAATACAACAACTGATTAGCTGGACTTCCCTGATTCACGCCTATTTTTGTTACTGTATTCATGAATACAATAGCTTAAATACATAAAATACATCTTATAACCACATAAAAGGTATCTATAATCTATAATATAGCAAATGATATCTATAAATGGCTAATCACTACTAAAAGATAGTACTTTATGAAAATTTCTCTATTTTTGTTCCAAAGTATGACGGTAAGGGTATGGTTAGCCCAATAGTATAACAAAAGGTCAGGTAAACAATATTCAAAAGTAGAGGGATATATTTGGCCATTTGCCGTTGAATTTATATTGAATTTCTTCTCTTTTTTATTTTCATCAAATTTTTATTCTCTCATATTTTAACGGTAGATTTTAAATTTATATTGAATGATGCATAATTATCGTGTAAACAATAAATAATACCAAATAGTCAATGTTATTGCTTAGAAATAACTATATTTTATATTGACTGGAATTTTTAATTTATATTTTACTTTACTTTATATTTTCATTGAATTATCTTATAATAAATGTTTAAATTTATTTTTCTTTTCTAAATAATACTATTCACAAATTGAAACTTTATTGACCTATTTCGTAATTTGATACTTAAAAGTACTTTTTTCAAAGATTAGCCAAACACAATGAGCTTGTAAAAAGCACTACTCAAACGAATTGGCCAAACACAAACTACTATTTTGCAAAAAGTACTTTTGAACAAAAGTTAATAAGCAGTCAGCTTGGCCAAACAAGCTCCTAACTATATTTTTCTCAAAAGTATTTTTCAAAAAAATGCTTCTAAGGAGCAGCTACGTTTTTCTGCTTCTCCAAAACTGCTTCTGCTTCTACTCAAAAGCACTTTCTTTTGGTCTTGAAAAAGCTTGGCCAAACAAGCTATCAGTATTTACATGAGCATGCATCTCCTCATTGAGGATAGTTTTACACCATCACCTATGTAAGTATAACATTTGCGCTCACCTACTACAGCAATTCTGTCCTACCAAGAGGCTCCTACCTTGAAAAGGGAAAACAACTATTTCAAGACTACAACCCATCATCAGATTCTCTCACCATTGATCATTTACTAAAAATTAAATGATTACATCGTATAGATTTGGCTGCATAACATACAGTAAGATTTCTCAAGTCAGACTTAATTTCTGTCCATCTACACCTTGTTCTGGAAGCTAACTCTGCAGAACCACAAACGTCTACATTTAGAGGAAGTGACAAGGGAACTCGTAGCTACAAGAATGGACGATAAAAACAATATGATATCTAAATGGAAGCATTCAAAAGTAGAGATCACCTGGGCACTAATTTACTGTTTCCTCCACATGTTGAGGATTCCAGCTGCAAGAGACTTCAGATTTTTCCACATGGATGATTTGCTTTCAGCTTGTGTCTCAGATTTTTGCTCATTGGATATTTCCCTATATGAAGCAAGTTCATGTCAGATAAGGTCTAAACATAGACTCATCATATATAAAAGATTCTATATGAAAACCAATAAACTAATGCAGGATAGGATACCTCTGATTGTCTGTTGATCAACAATGCAGGTACAAGTATAAACATAATTATGAGCTGATTTAAGATGCCCTAATCTAAGAATGATAAATTCCAAGTTTAACTGCATCAAAAAGTAATCAATTTTACCCCAAAACTTGATGCTTGAAATAATCAACACTTTCATTATTTGCTTGACTAGTTCTGCACCTTGCAAACTAACTGTAATACTGTACAGCCCGGTGCACTAAGCTCCCGCTATGCGTGGGTCCGGGGAAGGCCGGACCACAAGGGTCTATTGTACGCAGCGTTACCTGCATTTCTGCAAGAGGCTGTTTCCACGGCTCAAGTCCATGACCTCCTGGTCACATGGCAGCAATTTTACCAGTTACGCCAAGGCTCCCCTTCACTAAGTGTAATACATTAAAATGATACATACTTCAGAAGGAAAACAAAACAAGTCCAATTTGGTGCAAGTCTCAGTCCAATTATTATTATAATTACCATTGCATATAAAGAGGTTTCCCTTTTCTTTCTTTCTTTTTTTTTTCTTTTTTTTTGGGGAGGGTGGGGGTGGGGGGGGGTGGGGGGGTTTGATATAGCATCCTTAAACAAATATTAACACAGATAACCTACAACCACGTTACCTTGTGGGCTTTTCCAATTCAGGTGAATGTTTTTGCTCATCCATCTGCTTCAGGCCATCAAATCTGAAAGTTTCCGTAGTGGAGACCTGTTTTATGTTAGTCTCAAGTTCCTCAGAATGTGAAAAGGTTTCTAACTCTGGTTCAAGAACTTGTGCAGCAGCATCTTTATTATCCTGCATTATAAACTTATTTATTTTACCACATGCAACATACAAGAGGAAACTTGGGGAAATGCAAAAATTCAGATTCATGAACTTAGAAAGGAAGTAGATAGTAAGATAGCTTGGCATGTCTTTTTCCCTCTGAAACCTGATTCTCTGGAGCCCTCAGAAGAAAATTCAAAAGCCTATTTGAAAAATAAGCATGGTGGTGGATAATGATTAAAGTCATTGAACGACTTACAATTACTATAAATTCAAAGTCAAGAACTCTCAACAGGGACAAAAATGTGATCAAACTTCAATATCTCGGACGAACTCAAAGAGCACTGAGTTCTTTGACTAATTACAGTCCTTGATGAATTTTTCTGATCAGTCAAAACATTGATGACTTCTATTTGATTAAAAGCCAGAATCGTACAGGCAATGGGTCTATTCATACTTACACTTCCAGAAGTTCTTGAAGTCTCCACTGCAATTGGAGTTTGTGGCTTTGCCGCTGCCTCATGGTTGCTATTAATATCCCCACCTATCGTTAATGGTTGAGCTTCTTGAGATATGCTTACATCAACTGTTCGTCTATCACTTAGGATTTCTTTGAGTTCAGGTGAGGGCTTCCTATTCTGAGTGAATTCTTTTTCCAATAAAATCCCATTTGTTAACTGACCATCTTCACATTCTCCATGTTTGAGAGCTGTTGCACTGCTTAAAGTCTCTTCAACTTTGGTCAGTAATTTGTCCTTCCTAGTTGCAGCTTCTCCCGCGGAAGCTTCTTTAACCACAGTGACTTTATGTTCAACTGGCATTTTAGAATTGTACAGCAGTTCTTGTACAAGCTTCCTGATAGTGTAATACGAGCCACCAACTTCTTTCATTGCCTCCTTAGTAGGTGGAAACTTTCCACTATTCATGGCTTTATATCTGCAAAATGGATAATAGATGATTAGCTGACCTTAAACTTCAGACTCCACCGTAAAACCTGCAAACCAACTTAAGGACCTGCTTCATTAATGCTTACAAATTACTACATTAGCTATAAGCATTCATTATTTGCACTTGATGATATGTAAAATGGTAAAGGCCTAAAGTCTGATTGACATAAAAAGTATTCCAAAAGAAAAGATAGTCAGGACTACAGGCAACTTTATTCCACTTGAGTACAGAGAAGATACAAAATCTCCACACATCAGCTGTAACATCCTTATAGACAACCAGGATTACTCACAAATAAATTCCAACTCAGTTCAGACACAGGTTCGATGACTTTCAATACGAAGGATCCCGTAATCCAGAGACAACAATACCTTTCAAGAACTCCTAAAGGGCATCCAGGAGCTCTGTCATGATTGACACATCAAAAAAAGGCCATTATTCAGTAACATCGACACAGAAGATAATATATCCAGTAGCCCTTCATCTTTCCGCACTACCACTATAGATTTTCTCCTACTTATGAGTAAATAGAAGAAAATAAAATCAAAGAACACTCCAAGAGATCAACAAACCTAGAAAATATATGCTTCATCTTCCATGAAAATAAGAGTAACATATTCATGTTGATTTAGTAAACCTCCAAAAATCAAAACTCAGTTAGCACACAAATTTTCATTTACACTTCTGTAAATCTGCCCCTAGGATTACCAATTCACTGGGCCATACCCCTATTTTTTTCTTTCAGAGATCAACCAAATAACCAATTTAAGAATGCTATCTTTTTTGCTTATCATCAATTCCATCATTAAGAGAATGAGTTCATTGGTTCACTTATACAGAATGTACTCAAAGTCATGAGCAAGCAGAAGATACAATAAGGATAGTTGTTACTACTAGCTCAAGTTTCAAAAAGAAAATAGAGGTTCCTACTTTGGTTAAGCAAATCCAAAACATTAAAGGAGCCCTTCTGTAGGTAAGTAAAGCAGCATCTTATCAAGTCAGCACAAATATCTAATAGGTCATGCCTTCAGAAAGGTAAGGACACTTGACACTAAAGCCTATCAAACTATTTAGTTGCAACAACTTGAATATAATTTTTCCTTAAGAAAGGTAAGGACAACAACTACTGGGCTTCTTGTTGTTGTTGTTAAAGCATGAAGTTCACATGAAAAGTTAGCAGTAGTTTTTAGGATATGTTAGTCCCAAGAACATGAAAGTGAGAAGGGATCTCACTAGTGTAGACCAATCAAGAGAAAAAGAGCATCATACAACCATTAAAACTCCAGCAGGTCATTCATACAGTACAAAAAGAGGTCATATAACAGGTTTTTGCAGCCAAATTCAGAAATAGGACCCAAAAGGCGCCAAGGGAAAATCCTTCTGATTAGTGGTGGCAAAATGGATAACAATTCAGAAAATGGGTGTGATAATGAACTTTTTAAAAATGGGTCAAATATGGAAAAGAACCATATTATCCACTTAAAAAATTGTTAACCAATGAGTTTAGTTTTTACATTTGTAAAGACTCAAATTGGGGCTTCTTCAAGTTTGGGAGACTAGAAATTCTCCCAATAGTGACCATATCCAAAAGCCATGGATAATATAGATATCCATATTATCCGCCGGTTAACCTGTTTTCTTATTTTTATCCGTATTAAATATGGGTCGGGTTAGATATTTTATCCATTTTTGCATTACTCATTTTCAACCCACCCATACCGCTCGTTTGCCACCCCTACTTCTGATGAAGCATCCAAGGGGAGAGATACAATTGAGGACAATGATTTGCAATAAAACATGTGTTGATTATCTTGGTGCCATATCTTGACACGGATACCTTACACAAGTTATTTATTTGAGGAAGGAAAGGCAAATGTTCCAACAAGAAGTACAATACTCACCACCACATTCAAGAACCCTAACGGAACCTCGCCCTTTTTCAAGCAAATGCATCAATCACCAAATTGAATAGAACAGAGGAAACATTATTTGTAAAAGATGAAGTTGAAGAGCATGTCTTGACTTCCCTTAATGATGAGTAAAAACTAAGACAAAATTATCCAATATCCACTTTTACTTGGCCTCCATATGTAATTTTAACAAATATTAGATTCTGAACCCATAAATGCAAAAGCGTAATGGATTCAGTTGTAAAGAACATAAAGTTTGAACCCATCAAATCAAAATCCTGGATCCACCTCGGGGCCACTAACTGAGACGCACTAAACCCTTGTAAACACAACAAAAAGAAGCAAAGAGTCAACCTAAAAAAGAAGGAAAAAGGATATACTACTTGTTAACAAAAGCTTCCACCATTGCTTTCCTTTCATCCTTTGATACCCTTTTGCGTTGCCTTTTAACTGCCGCTAAATCAGACGGAACAGTGGAAGCAGCAAATGATTTCCCACGAACTGAATTTGAAGCACCATCAACAACTACAACAGATTATGCATGCATTCGTTATTTCCTAGGATTAGTATTTGCTCAAAATGTCGATGATCCCAAAATACTATTTACAGCCAGATTAACCAAAAACAAATACTAGATACTTATGATAGAAATTCAAGAGAGGGAGAAAAAAAAACCTCTTTTGGAGAGATTTATAGAGAGTCGCCGAACAATCTGCATCTCTAAGTATATGAAATCAACCCAACAATATACACATAATAATAGTATAATATAGGCGAAGGAGGGTTTAAGATTCCAAAATTAATCCCTTTCACTTTGGGGACTGAGGTTTAAGACATTCTTCCCCCCCCCCCTCCCTTAAGATTTCAAACAAGACTCTTTTTTACTTTTTTTTTTTTTGGGAAAGAGGGCTCTTTTACGATCAACCTCTTGATAACATCTTCATTAATCATTATAAATCATTTTTTTCTAATAATCGGTCTTTTATGTTATATATTTACTATTCTATAATATCTTTTTATCTATTAACTAGTATCTATAAAAGTGCGCTGCACCTTACTAATGACACATGGTGGTTTAAATCTTTATTTATATGAAAGAAAAAAAATTAATTAATGAGAAAAATATTATTACATTTACATAATACGTGAATTCAAAATGAAAAGATGTCATCAAAACTTACACAATTCATGCCTCTTGATATGACATTTACGAGTAATGACATAGGAATATTATTTCAATTCCGCCAGAGACATCTACAAAGGATAATCCCGCTAGACCATAGTTGACTCTTTATAGTATAGTCTTGAAAGCTTGCTCTTGTTCAGAATTTAGCTTTGATTGTGCTTCATCGGACACTTGTATGACCTGCCTTCTTAATACTATATTAATCTTTATTTACTTTGTGATCTAATTTCTTTTAATCTCTACCGCTCTTTTTATAGAATAAATTTATATAATCATCAATGGTATTGAATCTTACCAACCTTTTTCTTTCTTTTTCTCACACATTTATATTCTTAAAACAATTCTTAATTGTTCTTTAATAATTAAGAAATAATAATTACTTTATAATTTTTCTCATTAAATTTGTTATCTTCTAAAAATTGAATCACAAAAAGAATTCTTTTACATCTTTTTCGTGAAACTAATATTTAGGAGGAAATTACAAAAAATACGATCAAGACAAAAGTAATGTTTATCTAGCACATGAAATTTTTGAAGGATAAATTTAATTCACATAGGGTTATACAGTGATATCTTATTACTTTACTTTATGTAAGTGGCTATTCTTATAAATTTGTGATCTTTGGTTCCAGCGTTGCCGTAGAAATACATATGTGACTACATATAGTTTTGGCTTTAAATTATACAGCAACAAAGAAGAGTTTTGGCTTTAAATTAGTAAAGTATTCCCTTTTTTCTCGCAGTTTTATTAACTTCATAGTTAATTACAATTTTATCTTAAATAAAGTTATTAAATTGCTCAATATTTTAAGGTTATTTTGATAAACTGACATTGTATTCATGCTTTTATAATAATATAGATATAGATATAGATAGATAGATATAGATAGTATGCTCATATAAATTTTCTAAAATTATCAACAATAAGCCTAAAAATTTTGACCAAATATTTTAAAACTTTAATGCACCACATATGATAAAGAATATTATGTTACTTCCAGAATTAAAGATTTGATTCAATTTTATTAAAAGATATCCTTGTATATTTTTATTTCATTGCACAAAAGTTGAAATCTTTGTCATTTAGTTATGACTTTATTAATCATGTATTGGTTTTTTCTAATATTTAATTAATAAAATATGCATATTTTTGAGATTTTAAATTAAAATAATATTTTTATGTTTTATATGTAAAATTAAAAAAGAAAAAAAAGTTCTTGTTGGATAAATTTTTTTATAACAGCCAAATATATCTAAACTTTGAATGTTATTATAGGTGTATAACAACTATTTACTATAAAAGCAAAAAAAATATCAAAACAAATAATGATGTTATAAAGATATTTGAGTGTACTTGGGTTTTATTTTCTCTGTTTTGCTTTATTTTCTAGTACTACAACAATTTTCCAGATTCAGTGGGGTTTTTTTTTTTAACAATTTTTTTTTTTTCTAATTCCAGGAGGGGACGGAGGGGACGGGTTCGAGCCGTGGAAACAGTCTCTTGCAGGAATGTAAGGTAAAACTGCATACAATAAATTTTCGTGGTCCCCTTTCTCGGATTCCACTCATAACGGGAGCTTAGTGCACCGAATTGCTCTTAATACGTCGGATTGGGATCAAGGAAAGGAAAATAGACAGTGAAAATTGAAATCACATGATCCCCACCCAAATCACTACTCTGTAGGTCTTGGTAGGGATTTTTTTGTTTTGGTTTTTGGGTAGTACCACGATTAACATAAAAAAGAAAAATAATAAAAATAAAATATAAAAAAGACCAATATGGTAAAATAAGCTGGTTAAAATATTGCTTTCAAGATTATGCCCATTATTTCTTTTTCCTTCCAGATTTATTGTATCTTTGAAGTTCAATTAATTTGCACATTCATATATTAAAACAAAATTCAATTATTTTATCCAGCTAGAAAATTTCCAAGATCTATCTTATTATTAATCAAATGTTGGTCATGATATATTAGCACAAATCATGGTCATCATTAAAATTGAGAACATTACAATTTACAACTTACAAGAATGAGAAGCTAAACTCATTCACATAGTTGATCAAGATGTAATGATTCAAAATGTTGTGTTACGTTTTGGGTGCATAGTTCCCAATTAATCATTTGCAAAAGCAGCATATATAGGTAGGCGGATAATTCACTACTTTATTCCATGGTTCAAATTAGAACGTACGTCCCCAGCTCAATCAGCATTGATAATGTTAATTGTGTGACTGTGGAATTAAAATACAAAATGTTATGGAACTGCCACTTTTTGCAAATGAAATTTTTGTCTTTGGTCCCGAAATGAGGTTATTTGTAAAACCTTTAGCCGTCACCTATACCCTACAATACAAACTAAATTCTTAGTCGCCAACCATAAAAGGAAAAAATAAACTTCTTTGACAATGGTATCATTTGACTAAATTCCTTAAATAAAGCCAATGAAAGTAAAGAAATGATTAATTCCATTGACACTGCAAGTCTGAATTCCGCACCGAATGAGTGAGACTCTAGGAACTGTTAGAGAAAAAAATGTCAAAAAAAGTAAGAGGAAAAATTTTCAACAATGTTTTGTTACAACTGCCGCCAACTCTAATCACTCTCATTGAAATCAACTTCATATCCCAATGTATATTATCATATAAGCATAATATTTTAATATAGTATATATTACACTATCAAGAAAAACTTCAATCCTATAAATGTCTATGATTAAGACTTTCCTAGAGTTTTATTATATAGCTGTCAACAACCCCAATAATTGTCATACATAGTTCAACTCCTCGCCCCAAACATACTGCTAATCCTACCAACTAAAAAATTTCAAACATCGTGTTTGTACGTGTCTTGTTTAATACATAATTCTTTGTTGTGTCCGCTTTCACGTCTTCATCTCCGAATCTTTAGCAGCTTTACTTTGCCTTGTCTACTACGTCAAAGCTGTCTAAAATAATATTCATATTATACAAAGAGATAACTCTGTAATGGAGATCAGTATAACACCAATTTTGAACTTTGAACCGTTTTGACACTGGTGTAATTATAGTTATACCCATGTTTTGTATTTCTTCAAGTTGTTCTTCAATTTCACTTCACCTACTACAGGTAAAATTTCAGGCTATTACTTATCTATACTTTTCAAAGTCAAGGGTGCCACGACCAGAATGAGAAAGTTGGCTCCTTTAACGCGTAGGACGATTCTATTTTTCGCGTTGTTTCTGGTGGTGGAATCAGCTGATCAGATCAATGAATTTTATCCAAATGAAAGAGATGCCTTATTGCAGCTTAGAGATAGTGTAAAATCAAGTGTGTTTGATTTGCATTCACATTGGACAGGTCCTCCTTGTTACAAGAACCAGAGTAATTGGGCTGGAATTCTTTGTTCTGATGGGCATGTCATTCACTTAGTTTTAGAAGGAATTCAGCTAATTGGTTCTCTTCCACCAACATTCTTGGAACAAATAACTTTCTTGAAAAAACTCAGCTTTAGAAACAATTTCTTGTATGGTCCTCTATCGAATCTCACAGGTCTAGTTTATCTAGAATTTGTGTTTCTTTCAGATAATCAATTTTCGGGTTCGATTCCAGAAGGGTACATTAAGCTACAAAATTTGACAGAGTTAGAACTCCAGGGGAATAATATTGAAGGTTCAATTCCACCATTTGATCAGCAGAGTTTGATTGTTTTCAATGTGTCTTCTAACAAACTTGAAGGACCTATACCTGAAACTTCTGCTTTACAAAGATTTCCAAGGAGTTGTTATGAAAATAACTCAAATTTGTGTGGTGGGGTTGTAGGAATACCTTGTTCAATACCACATATTAGTCCACCAAAAGCACCAATTCCTTATATATCTCCACCCCCACCTGGTGGAAAGAAGAAGAAGAATGGTCTTAAAGTTTGGAGTATTGCTTTGATAGCAGCAGCAGCAGCACTTGTCCCTCTTTCCATTATGTTCATTTTACTTGGTTACTTTAGAAGATCTAAAAGAAAAGAAACACAAGGAGAACACAAGGAAGGTAAGACTTACATTTTATTTATTTGAAAGGGGAACCTTGGCGTAACTGGTAAAGTTGGTGCCATGTGACCAGGAGGTCGCGAGTTCGAGCCGCGGAAACAGCCTCTTGGCAAAATGCAGGGTAAGGCTGCGTACAGCCGTACAATTGACTTTGGTGGTCCGGCCCTTGCACATAGCGGAAGCTAAGTGCAGCGGACTGCCCTTTAATCCTGTCTAGTACCATTTTTCCGATGGAAAGGTTATTGCTTAGATCGAATTAGTTGAGCAAGTTATCTGGTGTAGGGCTGTTTTTTCGAATGGAAAAGAGACAAGGGAGCGGGAGTTAGCTGTAATTGAGACACATTTTTCGGATGTAGGATATGGATTTTTTCGAAATAGTGATCATTTTTTTAAACTACGAGAGGGAGGTCATTCAGAACTCGTTGGCTCCAAAGGCGCTAAAGATGATTATTTTGCGACAGGAAGATAACCGATTCATTCCCATTATGACGTCAAAGTCAACCATTTCTAGCTCAATAAGAATGGCTCTAGTCACTCGGCTCTGAACGATGACATATACAACATAGAACTAGATTAGCTATTGAATTGGACTTAAAGATCCACAACTATTTTGGGGGTTTTTTGAGTTTTCTTCTATTCAATTTGGACATATTTCAAAAGGAGAAGGATGGCATGTGATGATAGAGTAGTGTTTATTATTATTATTTCCTCTTTTAACATTTCCAATTTTAATGTTGACAGGAAATATTTCAGCTGAGAATGTGAAAAAGAGAAGGTATTGGTCAGAGAGCACAGAAGATCCAGAAAGAACATTGGAATTGGAATTCTTTGATAAGGACACATCAGTCTTTGATATGGATGATTTACTGAGGGCATCAGCTGAAGTGTTAGGAAAAGGAAAGCTAAGCACAACATATAAAGCAATCCTGGAATCTGGTATTGTTGTTGCTGTTAAGAGACTCAAAGAAATGAATTCATTGAGCAAGAAGGAATTTATCCAGCAGATGCAGTTGCTTGGTAAACTGAGACATGAAAACCTTGTGGAGATGATTTCTTTCTACTACTCAAAGGAGGAGAAGCTCATTGTTTATGAATATGTTCCCTGTGGTGACTTGTTCGAGCTTTTACATGGTTGGTTCATTTACTTTCCTTTTCTTCTTTTTTTGGACAAACATCCAAACTTAATCTTTCCGTACGAAATATCTTAATTTTATCCCCTATTATAGTTTAAGGCTATTTACACTCTTTCCTTTAGCAAATTATCTCGTATTTGTCGACCTCTAGCATGAATTAGACTGGATGAACTCAACGCGTCACATTCGGGAAAATAGAACAACAGCCGGAACAACAGTTAAGTTGTCTTTATGTGGCCTATAGGTCATGCCTTAGAGCCGTAAAATCAGCCAGCCATTGATGTTTGCATCAGGATAGGCTGCTTACACCACATTCCTTGGGTGCGGCCCTTCTCCCGTCTACGTAAATACTAGATGCTTTGTGCACAGGACCACCTTTTACGAGTGGGAAAAGATCCAAATTGATACTCTTTTTTTAATTATGGTTTAAAATTACCTCATTTTATACACCTATAAGATCCAAATTGATACTCTTTTTAATTATGGTTTAAATACCTCATTTTATACACCTATACTTCAAGTTGGACTCTATTAGGCTATAGAGCAAATATAAGACAGATTTACTCACAGCAAGGACATGACAGATAAAATTAAGTTATTTCGTAAAGTAAAGGATGTTTTTATCTTTTCCCTTTTTTCCCCTTAAAATTACCTTTTAAAAAGTTATGATTCTTGGTTTCAGAAAACAGAGGAATGGGGAGACAACCTCTAAATTGGACAGCAAGAATATCAATCATAAAGGATGTTGCAAAAGCTCTGAATTTCTTGCACCAGTCTTTACCATCACATAAGGTGCCACATGGAAACATAAGATCAAAAAATGTTCTAATCCAACAAGACCCCCACAACAAGAATTACCATTCCAAGCTAACAGATTATGGATTCTTGCCTTTGCTACAATCTAAAGAATCCTCAAAGAAATTAGCAGTGGGAAAATCTCCAGAGTTCTGTCAAGGGAAAAAGCTAACAAGAAAAGCTGATATCTATTGCTTTGGTATTTTACTCTTAGAAGTGATAACTGGAAAAATACCAGGTGAATTATTCTCACCAGAAAATGTGGTAACAAGTATTGTTGATGATGATCTTTCTGAGTGGGTAAGAACAGTGGTAAATAATGATTGGTCAACTGATATTTTGGATATGGAAATACTTGCACAAAAAGAAGGGTATAATGAAATGTTGAAACTTACTGAATTGGCTCTGCAGTGTACAGATGAAATACCAGAAAAGAGGCCTAAAATGAGTGAAGTATTTAGAAGAATAGAAGAGATTGAGGTTGAACAAAAGAGATCAGTCACTGATGTTGAAGATGATTCAGTTTCTTAGTTTAAGTTTCCTTCCTAAACTGTAATCAAGAAAGTTAGAAATTTAGGAGGAGGTTTTAGCTTAATAGCAGAGCTAATTAGTTGTATGATATCATTTTCATTCTACAAGCTAATTCTTTGTAGATCTTTGATAATTATTTCCAATGTTCATCTTTTTATTACTTGATGAAAAACCCATTTGAATTAACACATAGTACAATGTTTCTTTTTCATCTTTTTTGGATAATTGTATTATTATTTGAATAAATTCAATAAAAGAATTTTGCCTATGCGACTAATACCAAGTTTGGGTAAAAAGAAGGGTCGCAATTGGTTGATACAAGTTGCATAAGGCCGTATTCACATAACCACGTGTTCCATTGGCACCTATGTATGATGAAACATAAGCAAGTTTTATGACATCGTCACCTAAAAGTAAGAGAGTATTTTTATATAATATTGAATTAAGATGAGCTAAGCGATAAAATTCGTACAACCGACTTCTTGATTGGTATTAGGATGTAGTAATTGCATTCCAAAAAAAAAAAAAAAATGGTTCAGAATTCGGATTCTAATAGGAATACATCCAGAAAATGATAAATATAATCTCCTGACTTGGAAAAAGAGTGATCAACTTGAAGAGTAACCTAAGGATCAGTTATCAAATGAAGAAGTTGGGAGTGTTCCATTTTGTACATAATGCATGTAGTAGCCTGAGGTGGGGCCAATTAATTTTGGCAGCAAGCAAAAGGATGACGATAAAGTTTGAATAAAGCCCATATTTTCTTGAATTTGTTGCAGTTGTGGATGAACATGGGATGAGTTCAGCTGATATAGGAAATAAAAGAGAAGCAACTCGAACATAGGTTTCATTTAATTCAAGTATGTGGATGGAGTTTGGAAGTAAGTCTTTGGGTTTGAGCTTAGGTGGAAGAAGATCAGTAAGAAGAAAACGGTGTTAATTGGATTGAAACAGACACCTATGTAGTACGTGTCAAAACTCATGCACACTTTCACCCAAGTGTCCACTTCATTCCAAACTCCATTTTTGTCTAACTTAACCAGCCATCTACTTCTATTATAACCCCATATATCTCCTTCTTGGTTACCCTCATCTTTCTTTGAGCTCTTCATCTTTATCTTCTCTTCTTTCTTGATTTCTTCTGTGACTTCATATATTCTGTGTGACTTCATTCAGCTTTGATCGCTAATATCTCAAGAAAGTTTCAGAGCAATAATCTTACAGCTTTGATCAGTGATACTAAAGCTGCTAGCTAATTGATTGTGAAAACTGTTGGACCAAAGAGAAAGAGTAAGGAACGTAACAGACAATAATCTATGGCTATGCCAGCACGGAGATATGCATTTGGGAGGGCGGATGAAGCCACCCACCCTGATTCCATGCGCGCCACCTTATCTGAGCTTCTCTCCACCTTCATCTTCGTCTTTGCCGGTGAAGGCACCGTTCTTGCTCTTGGTAAGTGATACCCCATCCGTTTCATTTTAATTTATAGGATGGTGTGTTTAGGTACGTACAGTGTTTAACAAAGGAGGACTTTTAGGCACATGCTACAAGGTAAAGTACATTCTGAACTTGCAGTTATATTGCTATAGAGTAAATAAAAAAACGTACAGATTGAAAAAAGAAACAGAGTATATACAAAGGAACAGCAGGACTATCAATGTATCATCTTAGTTCAGCTATGTTATGCTTTCAATCAGGGGTGAAACTAGAAGAAGCCCGAATACCCGTATTCCGTCGAACTCATTAACTTTTACTCAAATAGTGTATTTGTGTTAAGAAATTTATTAAATATCTACGAATATTGAATTTAGAACTCAGTAGTTAGCATCTAAATTCATCGTTTTAAACTCCAGAACTTATAAAGTTAAAATTCTGGCTTCGCCCCTGCTATCAATCATGATTCCTTACCAAAGTTGACGAGTAGTTCTAACACTATCATTAAAAGCGACAATTATCATGCATGCATGCACAGAGGTTGTTTCACTATGAATACTTGTTGTGCAGATAAGTTGTACCCGGAGACGGCATTAGGAGCATCAAGACTGACAGCGATAGCGCTGGCGCATGCGTTATCGTTCTTTGCAGCCGTAGCCTCCAGTCTGAATGTTTCTGGAGGACACATCAACCCAGCTGTTACCTTTGGTGCGCTTGTTGGGGGCAGGATATCCGTCGTTCGTGCTGTCTACTATTGGTTAGCTCAGCTTGTAGGTGCTGTTATAGCCTCTCTCTTGTTGAGGCTCGCTACTGATGGCTTGGTACATTCTTCTCTTTGTTGTTTTAACATCTTTACTCATGTGCTCTATTATTTGAGATTGAGGCGTAATTGTTGTTGATGCAGCGGCCACTGGGATTCTCGGTGGCAGCAGGAGTTGGCAACTTGAATGCACTTGTGATGGAGATAGTGATGACGTTCGGACTAGTCTACACAGTGTATGCAACTGCCATTGATCCAAGGAGGGGAAGCTTACACACCATTGCCCCTCTTGCCATTGCTTTCATTGTGGGGGCAAATGTCCTAGTGGGAGGGCCTTTTGAGGGAGGATCCATGAACCCTGCAAGGGCATTTGGGCCTGCTCTCGTCGGCTGGAGGTGGAGGAACCACTGGATTTACTGGTTGGGCCCTTTTGTGGGTGCAGCCCTGGCTGGACTTATCTACGAGTATGGGATCATACAGCATGAGGCCGTTCCGCGCCCGACCACCCATCAGCCATTGGCACCAGAAGATTACTAAATGCACTTCGATAGCAGTCTTCCATTTGTGAATAAGAGAGGATTGTGCTTAAAAAACTGAAACTTTTATGTGAAGTTTGTACTCCAGTCTATGGTTGTCTTTTAATTCCCTTCTCTAATGTTTTCAGCATTTGGATACTTCTTTATGTAGTTGCATTTTGTAAGTTTCCCAAAATAAAGACAATGGTCCCAGTAATAGCATTGTACCTTTATCCATGTGTCTATTTTCGGCTTCCTATTTTTAAAGGGGGTCATGTTTGTGTCGGTTCAATTTTTGGGTTTGTTCATAATATGCAGCGTCCAAAGTCCAGTCCTACAAACAGAACCATTATCACTCCCCAAACCTGCCCCAAAGTTATGTGACAATTGGGAAGCGAGAAGATCCTATTCTCGAATGTCCATGCTTGTTATGATTTCTATGAAAGAAGCTTTCCATAGTTGCATACCTAAACTAAGAGAACTCAACATGGTACAATGCAAGACATTTAGCATTTTTTTCCATTCAAAAACATGACCTCATGCTAGGACGCGAAGATCCAAATTAAAAGGGTATATTAGTGAGTAGTGGCCTCTCTACTTCCCAGATTCTATTTGTGCGATCTCTCTCGATTGTTGTTATATGCTAGTGAGTAGTGACTAGTAGTATAATATTAAATGTTCTCTAGTGAACCAGAGGTCTGATCTAGTTACTTGTATATATCAAGGACATCCCATCAAGAAACTCATGGATGTATGATAAGTTAAACTGTTAGGTAATTTCCTTGCCAGTTGAGGTAAGAGTTTGAACTGAATATTTGACGACAGATGGTGGTAGAACAGGATGAATGCCTCGGCTAGGCAGATGGAAACAAATTACAACATGAAATACTGTCGTACATCAAATAGCATTCTTACTTGGAGAATGCTAAAGTTTGCCATAGAATCTGGCAACCCATGGAGCAAGTTCAGTTATATCAGGGGTTCTAGGATTGGAGGCATAATAATCAGACCAATAACAAGGAGACATATTCTCTGTAAGTTTACTATTAGAGTAGATGCAAAATGGCAGCCAGTCTTCTCCTCCATTCATTCTTCTTTTCCGCTCTCTTGGATATGCTAATGGCGCCTGCACATACCTGCGTAGGAGTTCAAAGTGATTCTAAATAATTGGGGAAGCCATTTGTATACTAAAGGCAATGACATATTTAAAAAACTAAAATTCTTGCAAGATTAGTACTATTCAGGTTTCATCAGATACATTACACAATTTTTTAAAGGAGTATCTTCTTCGTTTCATAGAGTATATTTCCAGCCAGATGCATGATTTTCATGGCAAGATCTAATAAAACTAAGTTTGGCCGTGTTTTCAAAAATTGTACTATAATATTAAGTCACATTTCCGTCTTCTCCATCAACATATTCTAAGCCCAGAACTCAGAGGAAAATAATCCAACACTCATGCACACTACATTTTGCTTCAATTAAAAATTCCTTACAACTAGCAGGCATTTAATCTTAGTAAGCTGGAACTCAGGGGCTTACCACGGACAAAGACAGAAGGAAAATTGTCCCAACAACTATTTGGCGGACAGTTTGGAAGTAAAGGAACTCGAGATGTTTTGAAGATATAAGCAACCTTCTCCAGATAATTAAGATGAAGTGTATTCTGCCTTTTTTTGTTTTTGGTGTAAATCAGAATACATAGATGATTCTGTTTCAATTCTAGATGTTTTAAGCTCCTTGAAAGAAGAACAAGGATTGTATCTTTGGTTCTTTTGATGTAACAACTCCTATTTTAGTTTCCAGCACATAGTCTGTGCTGATGATTTTTATGGATATTACTCAATACGTTACCTTCAAAACAACGACCAAAAAAAAAACAAGCAGACATTTAATGTCTTTGAGCAGTCTAATGCATCCAAGAACAGAACACACCTGATACCGTCAAGCTGGACATCCCAGCAGAAGTGGGTGTGACCAAAAATATGACAAGATTTTGTGCTCCCTCTAGCTCCATGTATGTATCTTATTCGGGCCTCAAGAAAGTCAGAACCAATCATCTTTGGAAGGTTGGGATAGAAAAGCATTCTCTTCTCTGGACAGAGCTCTAATCTGCAAAAAGATGACAATTAACAGTCCAATCAGACAACATAATCATCAGCATAAGATGTTTAAGGACTGCAATCTATCAAAAGGATATTTAAAAGCTGGAGTATATACTAGACTGTTCTGAGAAGGGGACTACATCTAATTTCACTTTAGTTCAAAGAAATTTTGTATCAAGCTAGTCATGCACTCCCCCTGGAGAAATCCCAAATTAATAGGAAAAACAACAAACAGAAGATAAATGATGCGTGAGAGTTACTGAAACAACATGTAACCCACCAACCAAAAACAAAAGGGACGAGTTTCCACATGGTTTTCTTCTTATATTTTATAGCTAGCTACTCACATATACCTCCCCTGCATAAAGCGAGAAAAAAATCCTAGAAAAATCACCATATAAAGTAATCCATGCCTCGTGACCACAATCACTTTGGAAGGGGGAGAGACAGCAAGAGAAACGGATGAAGAGAAGTGGCAGAGAGGAAGCACTATAATACAGATCAAATGTTTTTTGATAAAATATCAATCAGATATAGTTCTGTCCTGTAATAATATTGGACAGTAAAGGCTGTATGCTCCCCCATACAACATTAGAGGAGGAGTAAAAAGGAGGATGAAGGATCTCTTTCAATGTATTCTTTTAAAGTTGTTTAATATGACACCGAAGGATAAATTTTCAGCATTTTGTTTCATATTCTTGATCTCTCGACTCTCAGTAGACACAAAGGTGACAAAAGCTACTACTATCACTTAACTTAGCACAATGTAATCTGAGACCATTGAAGAGAGAGTAATAATTATTAGCGCTTGACCGAAAATTGATCCATTACACAGGCTTGGGATACGATACCAATGACAGTAAACTGTACATGCTAGTAAAGTATGTTGTTATCAAAGTACATTAAGTTGGGAAATATGAAGCTATGTTTTCACTAGAGTGATAGCTCCTGTAAGATGCAATATTGCTTCCCTAAAGATAAGATTTTACACATAATCTTCCTGAACCGTGATTCTTTGGAGTAAGCTAGTAGTGCCAGCGAGGTGGAATGTCCACTACTGTGAAGAATGGTAAGTTTTTAAGTACCCATTGCGCCCTCTTCCCCTCCCAACCCCCCCAACCTCCCCCCCCCCCCCACAAAAAAAAACAGCCAAAGAAAAGGAAAGATAAGTCCCTCTATCTTGATGCATGTATCGATGAAAGGAGCACTAGAGACGCTTAGCTTTTTAACACATTCCAAATCAAAGATTTTTCAGAAGAACTGAGCGATCCAAATAATACCATCATGCCAAAAATGGTAGAGAGAAAATGCATTAGAATCAATACATTCCTGTCAGAATGTATCAATATTCTCATAGTGGCTACCTAATGAAAAGGAGCTTGTCAATATATTCTTTCAACGCACTGAATTATCTATTTTCCATATTTCTTTATGTAAAAGTTCTCTAGTTTATTCAACATTAATAATTTATCAGATACAAAGATAATCAATACAAGAAGCCATGGAGGACAAAGAACTACATCCTGTAACAATAATCGTCAGACCAAAGAAGGCAGCACAAGTGAGTAAGATCTGTTCCAGCATAATTAAACTCTAAAGCATTCATCTCCAGTCAATGAAAAGGTCAATTAGCCCCACATTATGAATATTACTTAAACAGAAGTATTCCAACATATCTTGTTATAGTTTATGAAATGTATGCTCGCTTATGGTAGCTAGTATGGTCAATAAGAAGCAACTGCAGTGAAATCATGTTTTTAGCTGATAAAAAGTACTCCCTCCATCCGATAAAGTTGACCCACTGCATTTCTGGTCCACCCTTCAAAAACTTGACCCACTGCATTTTTTTAGTTTTTCTTTTTTTTTTTTTCTTTTTATAAGTAAAACTTGACCTATTTCCAGAATAGCAAACTTCTCCTCCAAGAATTCAACCTAAATATTAACTAATAAAGCCTTGTACTATTTCAAATAATCACATTAATATTGCATTGATAGTTATCTTCAGTCTCGAATATGTATAGATACTCCCATTATCAGTGGTAGTGAGTTACGATGGTAGTTACATTTATAGGGCCATTTGTGGTGGTGAAAGTCGAAATAGTAGTGAAAATGAGGGTTTCAGCCCTTTTAACTCAGTGGCGGAGTAACGGCATGGTAAGGCGTTAGTCATCGGTTCAAATCCGCAAAGTGTCAGGCTATTCATATTACAAAACTTGATGTGATATCTTTTCAACTAATTCATCCTTTCTTGTATTTCAAACAATTTTTCTAAATAGTGTATCTCAAATTATTATTTACACCTTCTCTATCAAATTCAAGATAGTAATCTATTCAAACATTTTACTGTTGAACTCTGAACATTTCAAACTACGTAATCTTTAATGGAGGGAAGGGAGAAATTTTCAGGAGTATCTAACCAATACCAACATTGTTAAATCCTACAAGAAGCCTCTACTGTAGCGCAAGACTGAAGCTTTTCAACCATAATCGACCAAATATTAGACTAGCAACTCAAAGAGATTTTGAAATAGTCTGAGCTACTCACTAACCTTGGAACGAAGTGTGAGAATGAAATTACTTGGTTGCAATTTGCCAGCATTTCCTGGACTGTATCCTGATTCTTGTCATTCATGGCATCAAAATGTGTAGCAAGGGAGTTATCTCCATTTGTGAGTCCGTCAGGCCACTTGCATGCACGGAAGTCCTTACATGCCTGTGCAAAATTTGGTGAGGGTGACTTACATAGTACTAGCATAGAAGACAGAATCAGTAAACTACTACCACATAAGTAAATATGTCTATTAACTGTTTAATAGATAGGAAATTTTTTTGAAAGAACAAAAACTAACTGTCCGAGCATTCCAAACTCAGAAAAAAATAGAGAAATGTTATAAACTAGTAGTAAATGAACAGGCTCAGAACAGTGAAAGTGCATCCAAAGCAACCACAAAAAGAAGAGACACTAAGATAGTTAAATAAAAAAAATGCAAAAGAAGATTCTTCTGGTGTTCGAGTAGTACTCTAGATTGGATGGATCAATACTTGGATTTTCTGTACTTGTTAGGGGGCAACACGTAGTGTGACTGGGGGAGTAATGTAGCTTTGCTTTGTACTTGTTTCTGTACCATCTTGGTACCAGATTAATACAAGACTTTACTTACCAAAAAAATGCAAAAGAAAGATGAGCAAGTGGCTTGCAAATGTCAACTATTATCCCCATATACAAACCTACCCCATCACACGGTGTACTTGAAGTCACCCCAAGGTAATGGGCATATTTTCCTTGGACCAATCAGGAATCTTTTATTCATAAAAACGAATTGCAAAGGAATGCACATCACTTCAGAGCACTGTGTGAGATGGAAGAGCTAATAAATTGACTTATTTTCAGGCTAATTTCAGTGATAACAAGGAGAGCTGTTCATTTCAGTAATCAGCAAGCTAGAGACTGGCACACTCAACTTGCTCATCTTTTGTCTATTTCGAAAGAAGGGACGAGGCCCAAGGTAGAGGAGGGAGAGACTAACATATCATCGAACTAAAAGATTGAAAGTCCTTACAAGGAGAAAGAAAGTGAATCACCAGCTCCAAAGATGGAATGCGGATGCCAGTTATGTCCTTTTCCCTATCAAAGCTCTGGGATAAAGCAGAAATGACATCAAGATGTGCACAAAATGACCCAGCTGCAAAAAGGAAATCGTTTTGCTATTGTACAGTAACATTTACCTCGTGGTACCATGAGAATAGAGGAATAATTGCCAAACCATCGATGACACTAGGATTAGTTTCCACTCCAAGCATCTGACATGCATCAAGCATTTTATCCAGCTTCTGAAGAGAATCAATCTGGGTACGGAGGATGCATCACATTAATCACGTGGTGTTGCTTTTGGATTTACAAAACTACCATTATAGCAGGAAAAGCAGTACTCTAATTCAGTGGCAACAGAAGAAGGGCAAAAAGAAAAGAGGGGAGGAAACACCACCAATGTTCATTCTTAAGTGTTACTTTTTTCTACATGGATGAAGCTTTTGAGACCTAAAGTTAATAAGACTGTCTAAAGGGCAACGTCATTGACTGAGAAAGGGACATGCATCAAACACCGCAACCATAAACGCTTCAAAAGGCGAATTTCTGCTCAGTTAAAAATCTTCATTAGCGACGCGATTCCATGATGTCACAAAAACATTTAAACAAGATACAATTACACATGAATGCTAAATAGCAACAACAACTAGTGACACCTATGATGCAATTCTACACAGTAAATTTGAACTAAATTCTGTAAATCACATCTTCATGGAACGATATGAAGAAAAGCATGCTTACATAATTCTCTTTCTCCCAACGGAGCCAAAGGTCGTGGTTTCCGGGCACAAAGAACACATGCTCAAAACTATCCTTCAAGAGGGACATTGTTAAAACAAACTTCTCATAAGTCTCTGCAACATCTCCTGCAACGAGCAGAACGTCCTTTTTCTTCCCCTTGCTAGGTAAACCATTTACCCATTCCATGTTCTCCAAGTATTCTGTATGCAAGTCTGAAACTACAAAAACCTCCAAACCAACTGTATCCAACCTAGCAGAAGGGATAATCTTATGCCTCGTAACATCCCCCTCTTTCATGAGATATCTCCCGTTATTCTGGACTCCCATACATTTGGGAAGACATCTAGAACGTCCAGGCTGCAGAGTGAAAATCGAACTGGACGAAATTAAGCATAGAACCATTTTTTTCTATCCTCTCCTTTCCTATCTCCTCTACTCTTGCATCAGCTAATCCTACATCAGAAAATCAACGAATTTATTCTTGACCGTGAATAACAAGCTCCTATAAAGATGGTCACCTTTAAGTATGATGCACAAAACATTTTTAATCTCTTAGAATTCAACCAGTGTCAGCCCTAGAAGAAGCCCTTCATCTCAAAAATGCAAATATATAGCCGCAGCCGACACATTATAAATGAATAAAATAGCGATAACTGAAAAAGAATAATTGTCAATTCATGAAGCCAAAACTGTGAATAGAAACAATAAACTGATTACGAATTCGCAGAAACAAGTATAGTAGATAAGGTAACATTTAGAGTAATATTTATTGTAGCTAATTCTGTAAAACCAATGACCATGGCTCTTTTCACAGAAATGATGATAAAGGAGCAGAACAATTGACAATCCTACATATACCTATCAACATCCATTAACCTAAAATTATTCAATTATAAATCACCAAGGGGAATATCATATCATCATTAGGGGAAGTTGAAATAGAAGATAAAAGTACCATGGTATCACTGCTAAATGATCCTCTTCTCTGTAGGTCGTCCGGAGACGAACAAGAAAATACACAATTGTTGGAAACGGAACCCAATTATCCGTAGCCCTATATCTGTTGGACTGGGCGAAATGCGCATTCAACCAATAAATCGTCTTACATGACTGCGTTTTATAAATCGCATTACCTAATGAGCTGAATGCGCTTTATAAATCGCACTAGTGAATGCATTTATAAGTTGCATTTGGAATAATAAGTTGAATGCGAGTTATTAAACATCTTTCGGCGGAAGATGTGTATGAATTGCAGTGGCTAAATGCGACTTGTATAGCTAAATGTAATTGTAAGTTCTCGATTCCAGTTTTCTCTTATATACTATAGATAAATTTTCTTTTTAAAAAGAATAATTTTCATTTAAATTTCTTCAATAGAAAATAACTTATTAAATTAAAGAAAACAAGTTTATCCTCTTATAGTTACCGTTAATCAATTATTATTATTTTCTTTAATAAATACAGAAATCCACTGATGCATATACGTACTTAATATTTATTTATAGTTGAATTTTTTAGTAATAGCTTGTTTGGATGGTTGTTACCCATGGTATTGTATCGTATTGTTACTTTAAATGTGATGTTTGTTTTGATTGTTACATAATTTTATTGTATCGTATTGTTACTTTAAATGTGATGTTTGTTTTGATTGTTACTTAAATTTTATTGTATCGTATCGTTAAATCCGTTGCTATATAACGACGAAATGTGTCACTTTATGTAATGACCGATTTGGTGTGGTCGCGTCTGTATTGGGAAAAATTGAGTTTACATATTAAAGTGGTGTAAAGATGACGTGTCATGACACATAGACTGGTCAAAGAGATACAACTAGCAAAGAGGCACGAGTTGCAACAGATGCGAGCAGAGTCAAAGGAAGAGGCATGAGCGGTTATGTAAAAGACTCAGCGCTCGTGCTTATTTAAGTCCAAGAATTAAGGGGAATGAATCTGACATTACATGGGAGTATAGATACAGTATTTATTGAGCCTTAAATACTAAAAACGTTAGAGAATTTGTATTAAAAGCAATGATTATGTAACGTAGCATTTAATGTCTTTAATTGTCTATAATGACCTTATTAAGACAAAGGCAAAACGCATATCCCCAAAATAGCTATAAAAAGGGAGAGTGGGTCAATTGTAAGACACACGAAAAAACAATCTGAATATACTGGTTTACTTGCTTTCTTCTGAGTATATCATTGCTAGTAAAATTACTCTCTTTCATATATATTTTTGATTATCAGTAACCCGAGTTCTTCTAAAATTAAAGCTTTAACCGAAGTCTCATTTTTTGGTTAAACAAATTGGTTCCGTTACTGGGAATCTGATAATCTACCCTCTTTTAGCTTAACTTTCCTTGTTGCATCAACCATGTCGAACAACAATGACAGCATTCAAGGAAACCAAGAAAACCAACAACTTCAGGGAAATCCACAGGGTAATCAAACCCCGGTCCCTCCTCCACGAGGCTCTCCTCAGCGGTCTCGTGAAGGCTCTCCTGATGGATCTCATACAAATGGAAACGTTCAATTTGAAAATGTTAGAATCTATCGATGAAGCTTTGCAGAAACTAATTGCTGCACAGGTCAGTAAAGCTCTTGAGGCTTTTGCTAGCTAGTTACCTACTGCACCACCCACACCCACTCCAAACAACAACACTTTGGAGAACCCTCGTTCCGGGCTTGTCAACTCAGGTAGCGATGGAACCCCCAATGAATCACAGGAGGGAGAACCAGGTAACTTAGTCAATTCTGATTTACAAAATTTAGTACTAACATTGCAGAAACAGCTCAAGGAGCAAAGTGATCGCATAGAGCAAATACCTGGGGTGCCGCCCGTAATTAAAGGGATAGATACGGATAAATACTCGCAACAACCCTAGAAGTCAAGTGCTGCTCCCCTCCCGATTCCAAAGAAATTCAAAATGCCTGATATTCCAAAATACGATGGAACAACAGACCCACGAGACCACGTGACTGCATTCACAACATGCGTAAAAGGCAACGACTTGACCAAGCAGGTGATTGAATCAGTATTAGTCAAAAAATTCGGTGAAACACTCACCAAGGATGCATTAACATGGTATTCCCTTTTACACGAAAATTCTATAAATTCTTTTGTTGAGCTTGCAGATTCTTTCATTAAAGCACACTCGGGAGCTCAAAAAGTCGAAAAAAGAATGGAATATATTTTCAAGATCAAGCAAGGGGACTCAGAATTGCTTAGGGAGTTCGTGAACAGATTCCAACGTGAAAGAATGACATTACCACGTGTAGCTGATAATTGGGAAGCTATAGCTTTCACAAGTAATCTGAATGTAAAGAGTTCAGAAGCTACGAGGCGACTCAAGGAAAGTCTTCGTGAATTCCCAGCTACAACGGGGAATGACGTTTACAACAGGTTTAGCACGAAACCAAGGATAGAAGAAGATACTGTTCCACGATTCCAAAAAGAAGAAAAAGTAAGTTTGAGACGGGCAAAAACCGAAAAAGGTTCGGTAAAAACAGGTACGAGCCATACATGGGACCTGCGGGAAAAGATTCACGGTCAAAACAGGACAGTCAAAGGTATGATCACAGATCAAGGAATAGAGAGTCAGGCTCTTCATCAAGATTTAGGAATGACTGAAACACCCATGAGTCATGAGATCATGATAGAAATTTAAATGCGAGATTTGGCGGTTACAATTTCAATGTGAGCACTTCCGAGCTCGTAGCTATTTTGAGAAGCATAGGTGACAAGGTACGGTGGCCAAAAGAGATGAGATCGAATCCAAATAGGCACAACCCTAATCATTGGTGTGAGTTTCATAATGATCACGGGTATAAAACAGCAGATTATAGATTTTTACAAAATGAAATTGATCATTTATTAAAACAAGAGTATCTCACTGAGTTATTCAGTGAGAAAGGTAAGCAAGCTTACATGAAGAATAGACAAGAATCCCCTAAACCACCTTTTCCAAAAAGGATTGTCAACGTTATAAGCGGGGGTGAAGACATCAATGGCGTAACGTACACTGCAGCTAATAAAATTTCCAAAGTCACAATTACCCAAGGAAAATGGGTGCGACATGTATTAGAAGAAGACAGCATTACATTTGATGATACTGATGCAGATGGCGTATTATCTCCTTATAACGATGCCCTGGTAATATCTTTAATTGTACATGATACTAATGTGAAACGAGTTTTGATTGATCTAGGTAGTTCCATGAACATTATTTTGCTAAGAGTATTACGTGAGATGCAAGCTGAGGATAAATTAATACCAAAGCCGCATACTTTATCTGGATTTGACAATTCTAGTGTTGTGACGAAAGGAGAGGTAACACTCACCACATTCGCAGAAGGAGTTGTCAAATATACAAAGTTTCAAGTAATAGATATAGAGATGGCTTACAATATGATCCTTGGGAGACAATGGATCCATGAAATGGATGTTGTTCCTTCAACCTTGCATCAAGTTATCAAATTTCCATCACCATGGGGAATATGTCAAATCCGCGGGGATCAACTTACATCCAGGAGCATCAATTCTGTAGTAGATTCAAGTACGAAAAAAGAAGAAAAATAGCAATCACAGAAGACAGTTGAGGGCACCACAACACAAACCTCAACTAAACAAAGGCGGACAAATGTGGATTCGAGGCCTGATACCATTCAAGAACCAGAAGAAAACGAAAATATCAAAACAACAATTGAAGAACTGGAGGCTGTGACGTTATTTGAACAATGGCTAGATAAGAAAGTCTACGTAGGGGCTAATCTAAGTCAAGACATGAGAGGTAAGTTAATTGAATTTTTTAAAATTAACGTGGACTGTTTTGCTTGGTCCTACTCTGACATGACAGGAATACCACCGGAGGTAATGACTCACAAATTGAATGAAGACCCAACGTACCCTCCTGTCAAACAAAAGAAAAGAAAGCAAGGAACTTTCAAGAATCAGGTGATTCAAGAAGAGGTTCAAAAATTGCTAAAGATTGGATCCATCCGCGAGGTAAAGTATCCTAATTGGTTAGCCAATACTGTTGTAGTTCCAAAGAAGAATGGTAAGTGGCGAGTTTGTGTGGATTACACATACCTTAATAAAGCTTGTCCTAAAGATTCTTTCCTACTACCACATATAGATCAACTAATTGATGATAATGCAGGGCATGGACTATTAAGTTTTTTAGATGCATATTCAGGGTACAATCAGATCAAAATGGATCCGGTAGATGAAGAAAAAACTTCATTCATAACAAATATGGGGACTTACTATTATAAAGTAATGCCTTTTGGTCTCAAAAATGCTGGTGCAACATATCAAAGGCTGGTTACTAAAATGTTTCAAGAACATCTAGGAAAAACCATGGAGGTTTATAGACGATATGCTCGTTAAAACTCAGCATTCGAAAGATCATATATCATACTTGTCTGATACATTTCAGATTTTACACAAATTTAATATGAAATTAAATCCGGAGAAATGTGCATTTGGTGTGTCAGGTAAGTTTTTGGGTTTTCTTATTTTTAACCGTGGTATTGAAGTGAATCCCGCATAGATTAAGGCCATTGAAGAAATTCCTAATATGCTTTCAAGCAAAAAAGAAGTGCAGAGGTTGACAGAAAGAATTGTAGCCTTGGGAAGATTCATTTCTAAATCATCAGAAAAGTGCTTTAAATTTTTTTCAGCTCTTAAAAAGCAAGATCACTTTGAATGGAACGAGGAATGTCAGCAGACACTCAAAAATTTGAAGACATATTTATCAAATCCACTATTGCTCGCAAAATCAAACGCTGGGGAAAGACTGCTCATCTACCTTGCTGTTTCAGAAGTAGCGGTAAGTGCTGTTTTAGTCTATGAGGATCAAGGTAAACAATCTCCAATTTATTATGTTAGCAAATCTTTGTTAGATGCGGAGACGCGGTACCCTCAGTTGGAAAAACTTGCACTTGCATTAATCATGGCATCTAGAAAATTAAGGCCTTATTTTCAATGTCATCCTATTGTTGTAGTAACTGCTTATCCATTACGCAATATATTACATAAGCATGAATTGTCAGGAAGGTTAGCTAAGTGGGCTATAGAATTAAGTGAATATGATATCACCTACCAACCTAGAACTGCTATAAAATCTCAAGTGTTAGCTGATTTCGTCGCTGATTTTAGCCAAGGGATGTAATTAGAAGCAGAAAAAGAGTTGCATGTGTTCAACGGAGCTAACTCAGGAACTTGGACCTTGTTGATGGTTCATATAACGTAAAGAGTGCGGGTTTAGGGATTGTTTTGGTACCACCTATGGGTGAAACCATTCGACAAGCCATAAAATGTCACTCTATAACTAACAACGAGGCAGAGTATGAAGCTGTGATTGCAGGTTTAGAACTGGCGCGAGAACTCGGCATAAATCCGATTATAATCAAAAGCGATTCACAGCTCGTAGTTAATCAAATGCTGGGGACTTATACAGCCAGGGAAGCAAGGATGCAATAATACTTAGCGAATGTACGGGATTTGATAAAGCAATTTCAAACCTGGAAAGTAACACTAATACCAAGGGATGAAAATGTTGAAGCCGACACTTTGGCTTATCTTGCATCTACGGCAGACGTGTCAAGCAATGAAAATGCTTCAGTTGTTCATTTGTTTCATTCAGTTCTCGACCTCGATAAGAATGAGGTAAATTTTAATAACTTAACTTAGGATTGGAAGAACGAGATTGTTGCTTTTTTGCAGTATGGTACCGTTTCTGAAGATAAGAAAAAAGCTCATGCGCTTCGATAAAAGGCTGCTCGGTATTGCTTAAAGCAAGGCAATCTTTACCGAAAAATGTTCGGTGGTTCCTTAGCAAGATGCCTCAGACCTTCTCAGACGGAATATGTAATGAGAGAAATACACGAGAGGCATTGTGGGAATCACGCAGAAGGAAGGTCATTGGTAAGAACCTTAATTAGGGCAGGTTATTATTGGCCCAAAATGGAAGAAGAAGCGGAAAGTTTCGTGGCTAAATGTGATAAATGCCAAAGGTACGGTAATAATATGCATAGGCCTGCAGAGTTACTATATCCGGTCATTGCACTGTGGCCATTTATGAAGTGGGGGATGGATATCGTGGGTCCACTACCACAAGCAAAAGGTCAGGTAAAAATTTTGCTCGTACTCACTGATTATTTTACTAAATGGGTGGAGGCAAGACCATTCAAACATGTGCGAGAAAAGGAAGTTAGAGATTTCATTTGGCAGAATATCATATGCCGATTTGGTGTGCCAAAGGAAATCGTGTGTGATAATGACCCTCAGTTTATAGGCGCCCAAATCACAGAGTTCTTTCAAAGTTGGCAAATCAAAAGGATTACATCCATACCTTATCATCCGGTGGGTAATGGGCAAGCTGAGTTAACAAACAAAGTCATTATCAACAATTTAAAGAAACGTTTAGAGGAATCCAAAGGTAATTGGCCAGAAGTGTTACCTGGTGTTTTATGGGCATATCGCACAACAACAAAAACAAGTACAGGAGAAACACCATTTTCATTGGTTTATGGAGTTAAAGCTTTAATTTCAGTTGAGATAGGAGAACCGAGTACACGATTCACATAGGCAACAGAAGAATCTAATGACGAGGAAATGCGTGTAAATCTTGATTTACTTGAAGGAAGAAGAGAAGCTGCACTAATAAGAATGACAGCACAGAAGCAGGTCATAGAACGATACTACAATCGAAAAGCACGCCTCAGATTCTTCAAAATTGGGGACTTCGTGCTCAAAAAGGTTTTTCAATCTACGAAGGCAGCTAACTTGGGGAAATTAAGTCCAACATGGGAAGGACCCTATAGAATTCATGATATTGCAGGTAAAGGAGCATACGAGCTGGAAACAATGGATGGCAAGATACTTCCGTCACATTGGAATGTTGTTCATCTAAAAAGATATTATTTTTGAAGAATACCCACGGTCAGGTATCCATATTTTAAAATTTAGTTTTTGAATTATTAAAATTTTACTAACGATTTTAGATGATAGGCAAAATGCTAACCCGTACTAAATGATGAGTCACGACCTGTAAGGCACGTGGAATAAATTAAACTTCCTGGCATAGGGTTACAATTATTCTAATAGAAATTCAAACGGGTTAAGCAGTCTTCATCTATAATCGCACCTCCGAGTCCCGTATGTTTTTCCTTTATAGGGAAAAGACCAAATGAGAGGAACAATCAAGTACTCGAGGCTTCATACTTCAATGCTCAAACACTTAGGGGACTACATAATATACACGGGCATGTGTATATGGAAGGCAAAGAAGACCAAGCCCTGAAAAGTTCACTCATTGAATGAAGTACAGAGCAAAGTCACGAGCTAAGGCCAAAGAAAAATCTTACATAGTTAGGGTAAAGGCTATGTACTGAAACGGGTTATAGATAAAAACCTAGTGTTTATTACCTTACCATAATTAGGGTAAAGGCTATGTACTGAAACGGGTTATAGATAAAAACCTCGTGTTTTTTTTAAATCTGTTACAAGAAAAACAGTTACGAGAAAGTTATAGATGTAATTTAAATACGTGTAAAGTGTTATTCAAAACTAGACAAAGTTCAAATAAAAACTTGTCAAAGTTATTTCAAAGAAACATGTGTATTCCTATTTCTTTTATCGTATGATAACACCATTATGAAGTTGAGACGTCTTCTTCATTAAGTGTCGAATATAAAAGGGCCCTCTTTTATAAATTCATGATTAATGCAAATATTAATGAAGTTAATAGAAGCATTTTTAAAGAATAAAAATGCAAATTATTCTATAAGTCCTTAGAAATAAAGGCAAGAATAAACTAAATGGAAGTTCAAGATAATAACGAAAAAACTTCTTAATATTAAAAAGCTTAAGACTAAGTACGAACTTAGTCATAAACTGCGAATTGTTTATACAAATTGCCCCATGAAAGGTCCGGGGACTTGAATTTCCAAAACAAACCCTTAAATGAGACCAAGGGTTTTACTACAATGTTTCAAAAAAAAAAACACAAAGAAATTTCTAATGACTTAAACTTATCACTAAGAAGATGTAGGAACTGAAATAGGTGCATCAACGGCATCGGGCTCAACTGGGCTTGAAGGAGTTGGGATACCCGTATTAACTTCAACATTCACAGAAGCTTCGGCCACGGGAGAAGAAAAATCTTGAGTTTTCTGAGCCTTTTCAATAGTTTCATTAATTTTAGCTAACTCAGATTCCAAGTTAAAAGTCTCTTGGCTAGCTTTAACTAAAGTATCACGGCGAGAGTTCAAAAACGCCCAACTCATTTTAATGGCAGATTTATCCTTAAAGATTTCATAATCTCTTTCCCAGTCAGCAATTTCATTCTTTAATTTCTCATTTTCAGCCAAGGCAGAAGTGTAAGAAGCTTGAAGAGAGGCATGAGAACTTTCCAAGGCACAAACCTTATCAGAAGAAGCTCGGAGGTCTTCTTGTGCTTGAGTCAAATTCTGCACGAGCTCTCCAGCATAAGCCTCTTTCCCACCCAAGAGAGCCTTCAACTCTCTAATCTCTTCACTTGCCTTGGACAACTGCTCGGAGAAAGAGTTTTCAAGATGAGCCTTTTCTTTATCCGCTTGACTTGAGGAAGCCTTTTCAACTGCCAACTTTGAAGTCAAGGCATGTACCTGTTGCTCCAAGGTACTCTTACTTTCTTCTAAGTACTCCACATCAATTTAAAGGCTTTCATATTGTTCTTTCCAATTGCACGCCTCTAATTGAGAATCACACACTAATTTCTCTGAGAGGACAACCCTTTTCATCATCTCCGTGCCGATAAGATTGACCTATAAAAAAAGAAAAGGAAGGGAAATGAGAATCTCAAATATAGGAAAATTTTAAAACACAACAAAGGAAAAAAGAGAAAGGGAATACCTTTAAAGAAGCGTGCACAATATCATTCATCAAAGTCAAAGAGCTATGGTTCTCTAGCTTGACTCTTTCAATTGGTCCGATTAAGGGCTTTAGCCATACATCTGCTTGACCCGATTTCCTTAAGAGATTGCCCTCAGCAGGGACTTCAATGATCACTTGCCTCATAGCACCACTCCTACTTGAGGAGCCAACTTCAACATGGTGAATGATTGGGGGGAGGAATTGTTGAAGTAGAAACAGTGGAAGGAGGGACAGTGGAAGTAGTAAAGACAGTCTGGGGAGGAACGGAAACAGCCGAGATCGACAAAGAAGGAGTCATAGATACAGGAGTAAAAAGAAGTCAGAGGTGCTTCATCCAAAACTGGGCCTAAGCCCTCACCACCAAACCCGCTGATAAAAAGCTGCTCAACAGAGTCATGAGCAGCAGCGGGAGCAACATCATCGTCAAGAATCACTACCAGGGCGTCTGGTGGGGGTAAGGGTCTAACCTTATTTGTCTTGCAGGAATATGAGGTACGAGGTCCCCAGTTTCGGGATGATTAGTATGCCCCCACTCTTGCTAGACTGGTGGAGGAGTCTTCCATCAAATGACCAAATCAATGAGTGGAGAGAGAGGGTCGTCAAAGCTAGCGTAAAGTTGGAATATCTGGAATACAGTCTGCTGGAATTGGAAGAAAAAGTGAGGAAGAGAGTCACCGACTGCTAGAACTATGAGGGAAACGAAGGAGAACACCTGGCGAAGGCATTTTTACTGGTGAACTTACGCGAGCTAGAGGATTTGATCAATGAGAGCATTCAACCTGAGGAAGGTCTTTCTGGGATCAAGTAGATAGGAATTTACTTTTTTTTGCTTTATGAAAAGTAATAAGGCCAATGGCCATTAATGATATTTTATTTCTTGTTATTTAGTGTCGATTTGTGATCCGTCTACTTTTATCAATAAAATGTGGCATTTAGCATTTTAAGTTCTCCAAATCAATTTGCCGCTAGGCCTACCTCGGGTACAAAGAGGTCCCCAAATTAGGACACGATTTACATTCTTGCGCTATGTGTTTAAATATCGCAACATTTTCTTATAATCATCACTAACTTGATTACCTTTTGTTTTGTTATTCCCCTCCCCAAAGGTTGGTTCGTGCACTCTGGCAACATCATCTTATTCCACGAGATTCAGGGGCCCTCCACCCACTCCTCCTCTTAGTCCTGTCAAAAACAAGAACAAAGGGAAAATGGAAGATTTGAACAACGCTAGAAAAGAGAACTCAACTGAACGGGTAGAGGTCACTCATGGTCACGGTACTCAGGTTTCAAAAGAAAATGCATCCCTACTCGAACAAAAGCTGTTGAAATTCCAAGAAGAACTTGATCAGGTTCGGAATCTGGCAAATCTGTCATTTTCCCTCACCACTCCAGATGTCAATTTCCCAAATACTCAGAACCCTACACCTCCACAAAATATCCCAAAGCGACAAAACCATCCCGCTCCTAACCACCACTGCAACACCTGCTATAACTCAAACAACACCCCGTTGCCCATCCCAGAACTCAAAAACTCCACAAATGACCACTTTCACACCCACCATAATACCCCTATCTATGTGGAGACCATGCCACACTCCACGCAACCCATCTCAGGCACACCCGAGTCTAATGATAAAGACTTGCTCAATAGGAACCTGGCTGAGGAACTTAAGAAATTGACTAGCCGAATTCAAGGCGTTGAAGGAAGCAAGGGAATTGAAGGGCTGAACTGTGAGGATCTTTGTATACAGCCCGATATCAAACTGCCCGAGGGGTATAAACCTCCTAAGTTTGAGATGTTTGATGGTAAAGGGGATCCAACAGTACATTTGAGAACATACTGTGACAAGCTGGTTGGAGTAGGGAAAGACGAAAAAATCCGCATGAACTTTTTCATGAGAAGTCTGATTGGAGATGCTCTGTCTTGGTACATTAGTCGAGATCCAAAGAAATGGTCGAACTGGGTAGGCATGGTGTCCGACTTTATGGACAAGTTCAGGTTCAACACAGAGAATGCGTCGGATGTGTTCTACATTCAGAATCTAAAGAAGAAACCTACAGAAACATTCTGCGGGTATGCTACTCGCTGGAGGTCTGAAGCTGCTAAAGTCAGGCCTGCCTTAGAAGAAGAACAGATGAACAAATTTTTCGTCCGGGCTCAAGACCCGCAATATTATGAAAGGCTAATGTTGATTGAGAGTCTTAAATTTTCTGACATCATCAAGTTGGGCGAAAGAATCGAAGAGGGCATCAAAAACGGTATGGTTATGAACCTTGAGGCCTTGCAAGCTACAAATAAGGCCTTACAATCCGGTGGTTCATCCAAGAAAAGGGACGTAGGGGCCGTAATGGTCGCACAGAGAACCAAATCTCCTATCAAATACCAAACCTATCCAATGCCTCCACTCACATATCAGCCTGCTCCAAACTACCAAGTACCCTCACCCTCTTACCAAACTTCACCACCCACTTATCAATCACCTCCACCTCCCACATATTAGCCTACTTCACCAAAATATTCCAACTCGCACATGTTTACCAAGCCTACAATGATCAACCATCCCACTATCAATCACCTCTTACACGCCAAAACTTTCCTAGACCCGACCAAATTTTGACCGCAGACCTCTTAAACAGTATACGACCATTGCTAAACCCATTGATCAGTTGTACGAGAGACTCAAGGTCAGTTTCAGGAAAATAAAGAAATCATAAATAAGCAGTTAAATCCAAAGAAAGGGGAAAGGGTACACGGGATAAAGCATGCTTATTCTAATTCAAAAATAAGTTCGTTATGGTAAGAGCCTAAAATATCCCCAGCAGAGTCGCCAGGCTGTCGCGCCCCCTTTTTCCTTGCGGAGTCCGGGTTTTGACATTCATGGGGGAACAACTCGGTTCCTTTTGGGAATTGGGTATTTGAATTTTAAGAGTCACCACCTAACAGATTAAGGTACGTTAAGGCACCTAGAGTAATTAACTTTTGTAACTAGTTCACATTACCAGAGATTAGGGTAAGGGCTCAAAATAATCTTGAAGGGAAGGTGTTAGGCACCCCTCGCGTTCCACAATAGTGGGTCCCGGCCGAACTTAAAATATGTAGGGGAATAGAACGGCGGGGGGATACTTCTTCTTCATTATCAGAAATGATACGTCTTCGAGTTCGTGGCCTTGTTATCAAAGAGCCCTCGTCTTCCTCTTCTTCAAAGCCCTGGTCATTAACGGCTTTTCTTTTCGATGAAGAACCCAAGTTGGGCCCTTTCCAAAGAGATATGAGAAGTTGTGACCGCCTCGGCAGTAACTCCTCAAATAGCAAATCCTGATAAAAAGAAGGATTGAAATTAGTTCAGAGAAATAAAAAAAATATATGTAAGTTGAAAGCTCTTACCATGAGTTTTTACTTTCCAACCAAATCATTGAGAAATGATTTTCCAAGATCTACCATCCATTGGCGCAATCTTCAATAGCTTGTCTACCCAATCATGAAAATTGGGAACATCTTCTACAACTCCCATGGTTGCTGAAAAAGAAAGGCAAAATTAGAAAATCAACAAAATTGAAGAAAAAAGGTACGAGAAATTTAGAAGACTCACGTGCAAAATTCCACTTCTCAAGGAAGGGAATGTTCTCATCACCCACTAAACCAATAGTGGGGACAGCAACAAACCTGGCATACCAGCCACGGTCTTTGTCATTTTCAGGGCTAACTAGAACTCTTTTGCTCCTGGATACTAGTGTAAAAATACCATTGCGAAAGAGTCTAGGGGAGTAAAGGTGAATTAGATGCGGGAAAGTAAAAGGCACATTGGCAGTGTTGGTCAAATGCCTCAAACAGGCGACAACCCTCCATATTATCGGGCTAATTTGACCCAATCAAACATCAAAGAAACGGCAGAACTCAAGAATAATAGGATCGATAGCAGGTTTGAATCCTAAAGTGAAAGGGTACGTATAGACAAATGAAAATCCGGTTAAGTAGGAGGTAATTCTTTGATTCGAATTGGGAATAATGATAGGAAAGTCATGATCCCAATGGCAGTCTCTACGAACTAAAGAAATCAAACCTTCAGTAATTTGAGTGGGATAGATGTCAGTACGGTCTAAAGAAGACACTTGATTTCTAAGAGATTCTCTGTCATTGAAAAAGATAATTTCGCAGGAACTATTTCTTCTACTAAAGGTTCACGAAGAGGTTCAGAAGGTTCTTTACCCCTAGAAGAAGATCTTTGTGAAAGAGAACCCCTAGTTCTAGAAGAGGGGCCAGAACTAGGCGAAGGAAGAGAAGAACCACGCAAGGATGAAGATCCCAAATTACGAAACCTACCTCCTCTTCTGCTCCTACTGGGGACATCAAGGAAGTTATCAACTATGGGGACCCTTCTAGGGTTAGGGTTTGATGAAGACATGATGATACAATGAAGAAGCAAAAAGAGATTTGAGAAAATGGGATGTTCAGAAAACTTTATGTGGTAAAGACAAAGAAGGAAGTTATATTTATACTGATAAGCAACCGCCAAAGGAAAAGGTACAATGATGGAAGGACCATAATAATGATAACTGACGCTTCGTGAATAGTGAAGCCATGAAAAAGCCTTAAAAAGAGCTGCAAAACTGCAGAACTAATGAAAAGATGACACATGTGAAGAGTATTAAATGGAAGGGACAATTAAAGCATCGATTCTGTCATAGCATTAATGGTGACAAAAATCCTCATTTTTAATGAAATCCACTTTTCAAATATTCAATCGATGAACAAATGGCAAGTGGGGGGACTATCTGTATTAGGAAAAATTGAGTTTATATATTAGAGTAGTGTAAAGATAATGTGTCATGACACATAGACTGGTCAAAGAGATACAATTGGCAAAGAGGCACGAGTTGCAACAGATGCGAGCAGAGGCAAAGGAAGAGGCACGAGCGGTTATGTAAAAGACTTAACGCTCGTGCTTATTTAAGTCCAAGAATTAAGGGGAATGAATCTGACATTACATGGGAGTATAGATACAATATTTATTGAGTCTTAAATACTAAAAACGTTAGAGAATCTGTACTAAAAGCAATGATTATGTAACGTAGCATTTAATGTCTTTAATTGTCCATAATGACCTTATTATGACAAAGACAAAACGCATATTCCCAAAATAGCTATAAAAGGGGAGAGTGGGTCAATTGTAAGACACACGAAAAAACGATCTGAATATTGTGGATTACTTGTTTTCTTCTGATTATATCATTGCTAGTAAAATTACTCTCTTTCATATATACTTTTGATTATCAGTAACCCTAGTTCTTCTAAAATTAAAGCTTTGACCGAAATCTCATTTTTTGGTTAAACAACGTAGTTACCTTGTGTTTTTCTATCAATCTCACCCTTTGTTATTTAAATAATTTTATTTTTATTATTTACCTTACCTTTTTATATAGTAATTTTATCCTGTATCATAATTTTTCTTTATAATATTACAAGTTTATTCTTCATATTGCTGGTGCGTGATAGCATGAAATGATGGCAAACGAGACAATCTATCCAAACATTATTTTTATCAAATAATACAGTACAATACGATACATTATGAAAGGATGTGTAACAACCATCCAAACAATTTGTAAGTGTGTTATACTACATTGGAGAATAATTCATTGCTCTATAAGAAAGTGAAGTGTGTAAGTTAGCAAACACAAATGGCATTCAATAAAATTATAAAATGCATTGCCAGATGTGACTTATAAATTATATATAGCAAAATATGACATGTAAATTGTGTTCGAAAAATGCAATTTATAAATAGCATGCGATGTATATGACTTATACTCGCATTCTGCATGTGTGACACGTGTAATATGACTTTCGTTATGCTTTATCCTTAAGCCGCATTACAAATATGTTTTCTATAATTTTGAAATTCTAAAACAAAGAAGTAAAAAAAAAAGTTTAGATATATGCTAAGGTTTCAAACAAAAAAGAAAATAATTTCTTGATCTGAAACTGTCAAACCAAAAGTACATAATTTAGTGAAAAGATCTTAATTTGGCATTCAACTACTTAGATCCAATAAGAACTGATCACGCCCAACTATGCCTTATAAAAAGGACACGCGGACGTTGCAAATATAATCTGAGTATTTAGCCCAGAGTTGAACCCATAAGGAATTAACCTATCAATTACTTTCGTTGGATTTACTAAATTCTCCGGAATCAACTTCCCAAATGTTGTCAATAACAATTGATGGTATTTCTACTAACTAAGAATGAAAGTAAATAAGCAACTGAAAACTAAATATGATTAAGTTGTAAATAATTAAGAGAAGGTTCTAAGGTTATGATTTCCCCTATTGATGGAATCCCTTCCAGTTATGTTTCATATAGATTCACCAAATCATCTCTATCAATCATGAGCACTCCTATTACCGTAAATCTCTCCTGAGTAATCACGATAATTTACTAGACGCACTATCTCGAGATACGCTAGCTGGCTTTGTTTATTACAGCTCACTTTAGATTGCACTCAAGGCTTCGTTATCCCTAATCCCGCCTTTAAACCCGCAGTTATTGATCCCTCATATACTTTGGAAGTGGTATTGTTCAACAATTACCTAAATATGCACTCTCTCGTGAGTTATGCACACTAAATAGGCACAGCTAATTGAGGATCCTGTCAATTAACTACAACAAACACGTAGTTGAACAAATAGAGATTAAATTGGCAAACTATATTAACATCACAAAAAGTTCATCCTTCAATAGGTTCCATCAAAACCCTAGACTAAGGAATTATATACTCATGACAAAATAAGATAAAACTACTAAATTATTCATAATGGGTAATTGCAAGAAAATAAAAGAGATAGAAAAACTCTAATGTTTGGTTGATCTTCTCACACTTGTTCTTGCCTCCAAAGTAGTCTAAAAACAAGCTTAAAAAATTCTTGGGCGAGTTTCTAAAACTTATAAGGGTTTGAAACAAGTTTTTCCGAATTTACACTTTGGTCCCCAAATTTGCTGATGAGTGAATAGTGCACCGCGGTCGCGGCAGGACCGCGGCACGACCGCGGTGAATGTTGAGTATTCTGCCTCGCCTCTTGATCTGCCGCGGTTCCACCGCGGTCGCGGTGGAATTTTGCTCAGTACATCTTTTTGCTTCTTTGTGCTCGGTACTTCTTGAGTGGGCGTTTTCTTCACATTATTGCCTCCAAAACACTCCGTGGTGCTTCCTCCCTTAGAATATTCCCTGCGAAACAAAATAACACCATTTAGAGCATTTTGTTGGCAATTTGCCTATAAAACAACAATAAAGCATGGTAATATTAAGGTGTAAATATCATCTATATATCCTAATATCAACACCCCACACTTAAATCATTGCTAGTCCTCGAGCAATCCACTAGACTCCATCAAAGTTCCTCCCCTAAGCTTTTCCCTTAACGACTCACGCCTTGAACATTTTACCAAAGTTGCACCTAGTAGTGAACAACATTTACCTCAAAAGTCGAATCTCTCGTACCATGCAACATTCGCACTTACTCAAACTACTCTATACAAAAGTCAAAACTTACCTTTCCTTTGTAAATCACATGTCATCACATCACACAAGAGAGTAGTTCTACATATAATAATATTTAGAACAACTAGGAACTTAGATAGATAAAATTCACTCACTCTCAAAAAGAACATTCACATGCCACAAAGATGCTCCATAAGCTTGCCCGTAGTGTACTACTCTACTAATCGAGTCTACTCAGTTCAAGATCAATAGTACTTCACTTGGTTGTAATGTAGGTTAAAGGACGGGTAGGATATATTTGGATATAGTGACTAACCTCCATACGCATTTTTAATACAATTACATTAACCTTCAAAACCATACTTATGTCAACCAAACACTCCACCACTTTTTATTTAAAACATCCTCATCCATTAAGTGCAATTGTAACAACCACCACTTATCGATTACTACATTGATTCATCTTTTGTTTTCTCTTTTTTTTTTCTTTTTTTTTTTGTGTTTCTTATTCTTTTACTCTTCAAAACTCTGCACATTTTCTCTATTTCAATGATTCCTCTCAAAAACCAAACCACCACCCCACACTTTTGTTTTTGCATAATTTAAATACCATTCAAGTGCTTATAGGAGGTAAAAGGGTTCAAACAACAGGCTATTCAAATAATTGGGTAAGGTTCGCAATGTGGTTACCAAAGAAACAGGCTTATAGGCTCAACAGGGTTAACTAAGATGTATTACATTCAGGTGAGTTTAATTTATATGTCTGGCTCAACAAAGAAATGCTTATATCACTTCTAAAACAGAATGAAACTACTATTTCGCTTTGCAAACACACAGGGCAAGTTCTAGGCATCAAATGTGAATCATGGAATACAGTAAAACTCACACACACATGGGACATGACTCACTCCGGATTGATTTATCAAGACATTCTCTTTTGAGTGTTCAAGTTAGATACAAACATACAATTTTAAGGTACTTTAGCAAGATTCAACCATTGAGACTGAGCGTTGCACTCTAGTGTCTATTGTGTTCATGTGTATCAACGCTAAGGGTTTCTCCTTCGATTTTAGCTCGTAGCCCATTAATCCTAATCTAAAAACTAAAAAGAAACAAAATGAACAAAAACTACCTATACCCGGTTCAAGCTAAACCCTTGGAAAAGAACCATGGCCTAAAGAAAAACCAAGAGGGAGTTACTACACTACCTAAAAATAAAATAAAAAATCTTTTTTTGGTATTTTCTCTAGACTAACTTCCTTCAAGAAAATTGTCTAAAGGATCCGTCATCAGGAAGAGTCTCTATATCCCCCCCTTTTTTCTTCTCGACTTAGTCCCTCAAGAACCCCGCCGAAAGAGATTCGTCGTCGGGACAAATCACTTACCTATTTTAACTTACCTAATGAACTATTACTCAAAACACCAAGACAATCAAAGCAAAGCAAAACAAAACAAAATGAAACAGTCAATTGTTATAATTACATACATACAATAAAGTAACCCCCACCCCACACTTAAAATGTAGACATGTCCTCATGGCTTAAAAATTTAAAGAACAGTGAGGTAAAGGAACTTCCCTGAAAGATCACTCCTGATTGGAGACGGTATCTGGGTTCACATTGCAAGCACGACCCAGAGCTCTCAGCTAGCCTAAGAATTTCTTCTCCGACTTCACCTGTCGGTCAGCCACCACATCTACACGGGCACCCAAATCAGTGACTAAGGTACGCAACCTAGCCATCTCCTGCTCTAAAGCTGTCATGCAGGTGCTCCGGCGTGGCTATGATGAGCCTGCCTCGTCAACTCTTGGAGGTGGGGGGACCTTAGCTGCCTCAGCATCATCATCATCATCATCGTCTGAGTCATCAACATTCACCACCGGCTTTCTTCCAATTCCAATTTTTCTTGCCAGGAACGGGGCTTTCAGGGGAAATTTCCCATCAACTCGAAGGTCTTCGGGGACTCTAGCAAGACGGTACAACCTAATGACTAGAGAAGGGAAGTAATGGCCTTTGATTAGCTCAGATGATCTAATGAACATCTCATCGTAGATGAGCCGGGCTACATCAAAATCCTGGTGTGTCATAAAACAATAGATAGCCGCTACCCGTGGCCCATTAACATAAGTCGTGTTGCAGGAGGGTAGCAAGAGGGTGCTAAAAATGGTGAGCCAGCACTTTGCCTCCCAATTAAGGGACTGTGAGTTCAAAGTGATCAGATGTTTTATCCATATAAATGACTTGTCAGGGATACAGATGACATCAAGAATTGGTGTCCAATAAATCTTTGGGCGGTGATGATCTATATAAGCATCCATCTCACCCGTGAATGCTGGGAGGCGATACACCCGGCAGATGGCCTCGAGGGACGCATTTACCTGGGTATTGCGCACAGTAACAACCCCATTCTCATGTTCCAGCAAGTTCGCATAAAACTCCCTCACCATCTGAACATTAGCCTCCTCCGGTACCTCGAAAAAGATGTCCATCTGACACCTCCTCAACTCATTGAAGATATTCGGGCACTCCACCTCTAAGGCTGCCCAGTCAATATGCACCTCATGTAGCAACTTCTTAGCTGCCTTTGCATTGCACCTATCCTCCGCCGGTTTGGATACAAACCTAGTGCTGTCAAACTGTGGCGCACTGGCTTGGCTCCTAGCTCTCGAGGAGCCTCCCGGTCCACTAGCGGAGGACCCAGTGTTGCGTCTCTTCCTAGATGAACTCATTGTACCTGTCAAATAGAGAAACGCCTATTAGTGAGTGTGTGAAATATGTGACTATGGGTGGTTACTCAGACTTTACCACAACCATGTCACATTAGCCCTTATAACTCCATTGGAGCAATTTCCCAAACACCTTGTAGGCAAGGCACTATCCTAACACATATCGCCCTCATGGGTACATCAAAACTTCTCCCAAATCAAAGATACTACTACACCATCACACCCCATAATACTTCATTCAACACCCACCAACATATAACTTTCCACCGCATTAAACACACAGCCCCTTCACCAATCAATCTCAAAAACGAAATTCAAAAGAAAAACAAGAAGAAACTAACAAAAATTTACTAACAATTACTACACCATTACAACATTAAACTAGCATAAACTACAACAAAATACAAAAAGAAAAGAGAAAGGGGAGTGAATAGCATACCTTAATGGAAGAAAAGTTGAGAGGAATGGAGATGAAGGAGTAGTATGAGTGAAGAAGAAGAAGAAGAAGAAAAAGAAAAGAGGGGGATTTTTTTGGGAGTTAGGGTTTAGAGAGAGAGATATGGAGAAATAGGATAGGGGATCGGGTATTTTAGTAAAATAAAAATGGGGGGGGGGGTTCTAATAGTGTGAGAGGGTGGTTATAGAAAATAAAAAAAATGAAAACAACTTAAAAAATAAAAAAACTACTTACCTGACGCCGACTGCCGTGGTCGTACTGCGGTCCCACCACGGTCGCGGTGGGTCAAAAGTTTGAGGCAGTGAACTAAGCATTCACCGAGGTCCTACCGCGGTCACGGTGGACTGCCTAGTTCTGAGGCAGAATTCGCGCCTCCCACCGCGATTCTACCACGGTCGCGGTGCTGACGCTTTTTTTTATATATAGGAAGTTACACAAGAACGCTAACAACACATTCATGGGGTGCCTCCCACGTAGCGCCTGATTTAACGTTGCGGCACGATGCAGACAAGCGCATTTAAGGCTCGCTCGACCTCTGAGGTTCCGTCAGGTGGATCTCAGACACTTCTTTTGGTCCTTTCATGCTTATGTATAGCTTCAATCTCTGCACATTGACTCTAAATGTGTGAGAATCTTTCTCCGAGGTAATCTCCACAACTTCTGAAGGGAAGACTTCGACCACTCGAAATGGACCAGACCATCGTGACTTAAGCTTACCAGGGAACAACCGTAATTTTGAGTTATTGAGCAATACCATGTCCCTGGGTTTGAAATGCTGCTCAACAATGTTCTGGTCGTGCAACCTCTTCATTCTCTCATTGTACAACCTTGTGCTCTCAAAAGCAAGATGTTTGAACTCGTCGAGCTCATGCAATTCAGTGATTCTTGTTGTACCCGCAGCTTTAATGTCTAGGTTCAGTTGTTTCAGTGCCCACCAAGCTTTATGTTCAAGTTCCACTAGCAAGTGGCAAGCCTTCCAAAACACCAACTTATATGGTGACATACCAATTGGTGTTTTAAAAGCAGTTCTATAAGCCTAGAGTGCATCATCTAGCTTTTTCGCCCAATCAGTTCTTGTGACATTCACAGTCTTGGTTAGCACACTCTTTATCTCTCTGTTGGACACTTCAACATGCCCACTAGTCTGGGAATGATATGGGGTAGCCACCTTGTGGCGTACATCATACTTTGCTAGCAACTTCTCAAAGGCTCTATTACAGAAGTGGGTGCCTCCGTCATTGATAATCGCTCTTGGTGTCCCAAAGCAGGTGAATATATTCTTCTTCAAAAATCCCACCACCACTCTTGCATCATTAGTGGGCAACGCTGCAGCTTCTACCCATTTGGACACGTAATCCACAGCAACAAGTATGTACTTATTGCCAAAGGAGCTGACGAAGGGTCCCATGAAGTCAATCCCCCAGACATCAAACACTTCCACCTCTTGAGTCGGGTTTATGGGCAACTCATGGCGACGGGAAATGTTCCCAGTCCGCTGAAATTCATTGCAGCCCTTCACCCATTGGTGCGCATCTTTAAACACTGTTGGCCAAAATAAGCGGGCCTCTAGCACTTTCGCAGCTGTCCTGACTCCTCCAAAATGCCCTCCATACGCTGATGCATGACATGCCTGCAAAACAGAAGATTGTTCTATCTCGGGGACGCACCTCCGGATCATATTGTCAACACATATTTGAAACAGGTAAGGTTCATCCCAATAATACATGCGGCAGTCACGATAAACTTTTTCTTTTGTACAGAGGAAAGGTCATAGGGAACTATACCGCTGGCCAGGTAATTTGCAAAGTCTGCATACCATGACACTTCCTCAAGACTAGTAGCGAGCAGCTGCTCATTTGGTAAGGTTTCCAGAATATCCTCAACCTCAATTGAGTTTTCAGCTCCCTCAAGCCGTGATAGATGATCAACAACTTGGTTTTCTGTGCCCTTACGATCACGAATTTCGAGATCGAATTCTTGAAGTAGCAACACCCAACGAATCAGGCGTGGCTTAGACTCCTTCTTCTCAATCAAGTACCTGAGAGCTGCATGATCAGTGTATACAATTACCTTAAAGCCAATTAGGTATGATCTGAACTTGTCGAAAGCGCAAACACCACAACCAACATCTCCTTCTTAGTCACAGTGTAGTTCAGTTGGGCTCCACTCAGCATTCTACTAGCATAGTAGATTGGATGTATTAGCTTGTCTTTCCGCTATCCCAGCACTGCCGCCACTGCGTAGTCACTAGTGTCATACATGAGTTCGAAAGGTTGCTCCCAGTCGGGGGAACAATGATAGGTGTTGTGACTAGCCTCTTCTTCAGCTCCTCGAATGCTACCCTGCAATCATCAGGAAACAAGAAGGGGTGATCTTTTTCTAGCAACTTACAGAGAGGGTTGGCAATTTTTGAGAAGTCTCTTATGAATCTCCGGTAGAAATCGGCATGCCCGAGGAAGATCCTGATTGCTTTGACTGAAGTTGGAGGGGGCAGTTTTGCTATCACATCCACTTTAGCACGATCCACCTCAATTCCTTTGCTTGACACCCGGTGCCCCAAGACTATGCCCTCTTGTACCATGAAATGGCACTTCTCCCAATTAAGAACCAGGTTAGTCTCAATACACCGTTTCAGCACACTCGTCAGATTTATTAGGCACTCATCGAATGAATTTCCCACCACTGAGAAATCATCCATGAATACCTCCATTATGTTTTCTACCATGTCAGTGAATATGGCCATCATGCACCTTTGAAATGTGGCGGGTGCATTGCATAGGCCAAATGGCATCCTCCGAAAGGCATAAATGCCATATGGGCAAGTGAAAAAAGTCTTTTCTCTATCCTCAGGTGCAATGGAGATCTGATTGTAACCTGAGTACCCATCCAGAAAACAGAAGTGTTACCTCCCTGCCAGTCTGTCTAGCATCTGATCAATGAAGGGAAGTGGGAAGTGGTCCTTCCGGGTGGCCAGATTTAACTTTCTGTAGTCCATGCAAAATCTCCAGCCCATGACGATTCTCGTCGAGATCAATTCATTGTTATCATTTTTGACTACTGTCATGCCACACTTTTTAGGCACACATTGAACCGGGCTAACCCAACTGCTGTTAGATATTGGGAAAATGATTCCCGCATCTAACCACTTTATCACTTCTTTCTTTACCACTTCCTTTATGTTGGAGTTCATCCTTCTTTGGTGTTTCCTGGAAGGTTTGTGGCCCTCTTCCAGCAGAATTTTATACATACTGTAGGCGGGGCTGATCCCCTTTATGTCTTCCATGGTTCGCCCAATGGCAGTCTTACACTCCTTGAGTACCTGCAAGAGTTGTTATGCCTGCACATCTAACAAACTAGATGAGATAATAATAGGTAATGTGGAGTCAGGTCCAAGGAACTCATACCTGAGATGGGCGGGCAGTGGCTTCAACTCCAGCTTTGGGGGTTCTTCCATGGATGGCTTGGCTGGAGGAGTTTCTCTATTTTCTAAGTGCAAGGGCTCAAATTCAAGAGTTTTGTCCCAGAACCCTCTGCCCTCTAGTACCAACACCCATTCTGTCAGTTCTTCTCCATTCACCTCATCTAAATTCATCAGGCATACAGCAAGAGGGTCCTCAATAGTCAACATCGAATCATCAGTTTCGACAATTACATCCACGACATCAATAAGAGAGCAATTGACGAATTCACTTGGTCGCCTGGATTTCTGCACATTGAATGTTATCTCTTCGTCGTTCAATCTCATATTGAGCTCCCAGTTTCACAATTAATGAGAGCTTTCCCAGTGGCCAAGAACGACCTTCCCAAAATTATGGGAATTTCTTCATCTACCTTGCAATCCAAGATCACAAAATCTGCAGGGAACGCAAATTTCCCCACCTGAATCAACACATCATCCAGGATATCAGAGGGTCTTTTTACAGTCCTATCAGCCAGCTGCAATAGCATAGAGGTGGGTCTAGCTCTTTCAATCCCCAGCCTCTTATAAATCGTCAGGGGCATAAGATTAATGCTAGCCCCTAAATCACAAAGTGCCTTAGCAAAAGCAAAATTACCAATAGTGCAGGGAATTGTAAAGCTCCCTGGGTCAGATAGCTTCTCCGCAATTAGTCTAGTTACCACTGCACTGCAGGTCTGAGTAAGAGTCACCGTGTCCAGGTCTTGGAAAGCGAATTTTCTAGACATTAAGTCCTTCATCATTTTTGCATACCCAGACATCTCTTTCAAAGCATCTATCAATGAAATATTTACCTTGATTTGTTTCAGCATCTCCAAGAATTTCTTGTGATGTTCCTCTTTTTGGTGCTTAGCCAACCTCTAAGGGAATGGTGCAGGAGGTCTCTTCTTCCCAATGATTTGGGACTGCTCTTTATCAGCTGCCACCTCAACTACTTGTTCCTGGGCTATCTCAGCTTCTTTCTCAGTCTCAATCTGAATGTTGTGTTCTTCCTGAGCAGGCTGGACTGTTACCTATGTCAGTTTCGTTGACTCATCTAGCTCAATGGGCACTGGTATGAGAGTCTCAGCCTGTCTGCTCTCTCGAGCCCTTTCTTGCTCTACGTCTAAATCTCTGTCATTCCATAGACTCACTGCCATCAGCTGCTTCAGGCCTTGATCTTTGGGGTTTATTTGAGTGTCTGCAGGTAATGTCCCATGAGGACGATTGTTTAGAGACATTGAAATTTGGCCCATATGCACTTCAATATTCTTGATAGCTGAATCATGTGCATCTACTCTCTCACTAATTTTTGCATTAGACCCAATAACCTGCTACATCATTGCCTCAAGTCTAGTAAACCCATCTTCCTGTCATCCACCATGCTGCTGCTGAAGAGGGTGATACCCCTGCTACTGATTCTGATTGTTATATCCATGTGGCCTTAGGTAAGGTGCCATATTGTTAGGAGGTCTCATACCTCTCGTGTTCCTATTGTTGAACTGTGGCTAGACTGGCCTGTACATCTGATTTTGCTGGCCCCAATTCTGACCACCCTGTCTCTGGCCTCCATAATTAGACACATAGTTCATGTCTTCAAGGTAGTGATGATGATCATGTTCTGCATTCCACTGGTTACCAATTGGCTGACTAATGCAAGATGTGCACAAGCCCTTATTGGTAGTATCTACGATGTATACCTGCTGCTTCTGCTCTGACTCTTCCACCTTTTTAGTGAGTATACTCATCTGTGTCAATAAGGTGGCCATATTTTCAGCCATAGAGTTGGATGGATCTAAGGGCACTGAGTGAACCATTGGAGTGATAGGTGCATTCCTGGTTGTCCATCCCGAATTCTGCACCATCTTATCAAGCAGACTCTGGCCTTCTCTCCATGTTTTGCTCAAAAATGCTCCACCAACTGAAGCATCAACAATGTTCTTCATGCTATCTGACAATCCCATGTAAAATCGCTGCCCCAACATCAGATCTGGAATACCATGGTGCGGACATATAACCAACATCCCTTTGAAACGTTCCCATGTTTCATGCAGTGTCTCCATTGGTCTCTGTTTAAAACTCAAATTTCATCAATTTGTTGAGCAGTCTTGTTGGGTGGGTGGAACTTGTTATGGAATTACTTGACTAACTCCTCCCAAGTTGTTATGGAATTTATGGGAAGTGAGTTTAGCCAGGTCTGGGCAGCTTCTGTCACTGAGAATGGAAACAATAACAGCTTGATTGCTTCCGGAGTTACGTTGGGCTGCCTTTGGATTTTGCATATTGACAGGAAATTCTACAAGTGTTGTTGAGGATCTTCGACTTGTGACCCCGAAAATAGTCCCTTGTTTTGCAACAAGTGCATCATGTTATTCGTGATTTAGAATGATTTAGCCTGTATTTGTGGGACTACAATTGTTGTGGCCAAATTTTCAGCTGTGGGTTGTGCCCAGTCATAGAGAGTAGCCTCTGGCATGAGAGGTGCCACATGTGCTATTGGCGCTGCTGGGTCTACCACATTGTCCCCCATGTCTGGTTCGATTTGTTCAGTTGTTTGCTTTTCCGGTTGGCCCGATTCAAGGCCTTGAAAACTTTCTCGGGATTCTATAATGCTTCAAATACTTCACCAGTTCTCGATGAGTTTCTAGGCATGCACCTGTACAACCAAGTCAACAAACGTTAAAATTTCAATGTAAAAATTGGGTATAGAGAAAACTGACTACACTAAGAATTTTTGTACTTGTTTCAATTGTAATTGATAACACCGTTAAATCCCCGACAACGACGCCAAAATTTGATCACGCCCAACTATGCCTTATAAAAAAGACACGCGGACGTTGCAAATATAACCTGAGTATTTAGCCCAGAGTCGAACCCACAAGGAATTAACCTATCAATTACTTTCGTTGGATTTACTAAATTCTCCGAAATCAACTTCCCAAATGTTGTCAATAACAATTGATGGTATTTCTACTAACTAAGAATGAAAGTAAATAAGCAACTGAAAACTAACCATGATTAAGTTGTAAACAACTAAGAGAAGGTTCTAAGATTATGATTTCCTCTATTGATGGAATCCCTTCCGGTTATGTTTCATGTTGTAAGCACGTGATTTTTGACCCTCCCCGAGAATTTTCACATTTTTAGCATGAATATGTGAAATTGGGTCTAGTATAGCTATTTTAACTATTTTTACTTTATTTCGTTGCAAAAAAGAAAAAATTTCAAAAAATATATATATAAATTTTAGTTTATGTATCTCTCATAAACTTGAAAAATACAAAAATTGCACTTTATTTTTGTACTTTATATAATTTCGAAAATTACAAAAAAAAAAATATAGTTCTATTAAGGTTTTATAGTCATTTTAACTTTGAAAAATACAAAAATATTACCTCATATTTTATCTTAATATTTAAAACGAAAATTACAAAAAAATAGTTTCATTAATATTTTGTAGCTATTTTAAATCTTGAAAAAATATTTAAAAAGATATAGTTTTGTTTAAATACTAGTCTTATTTTTGGTAGTTATTTTGCTTACATAGGACTAGTTAAGCAACGTGTTCCTATTTCTCGGGTCCGGGCAAAAGAATAATATTCGGGTTCAAACTACCCGATTTTAGGCCTAATTTTCGGACCTAGCCCATAATAAACCGTGTTCAGGACACGTGGGGAACCCCACCACGTGTGGAGGACATATGCCTTGAACCCCACCACGCGTGGGCTCATTTTTCTGGGCAAACCCATGCTAAATACACGGACAAAAGCATTTTGAAAAGAGAGGACTTTGGAATTTTTTGGATACTACTGTTCACCTTTCTTCTTCTTCTTCAAAAGAAGAAGAAGCAAACCCTACGAAAAAAAAAAACCAAACAGGCCCATCGACCTACTGTCACAAACGAAACACCCTCCTCCTCCCAGCTCCACCATCATCAACGACCCACCATCACCTTCCCCTCGTCGACCACCGGCGTGCACTACCAAGCTCCAAACCCTCCCGTAAAACCACCCACGAAAAACCAGTGAAACCACCAGCTCCATCGCTCACCTCCACTGTCCGAACGCCACCCCACGTCAAAAGGAGCAGTCGACAAAAACCAGTCCACAAAAACCTCCGACCACCCTAAACCATCGTCAAACAACCATCACCTCGTCGTCACTACCCAGCAGTCGAGCCCCCTCCTCCTCACGTCCAGCAAACCACCAGCCCCATCGCCTTCTTCCTCACCACAAAACCCTAGCAAAAACCTAGGAGCCCTCCCCGTCAACCACTGCCCAAACCACCCACCCAAACTCCATCGCAACCACCGGCCCCGTCGAGCAGCAGCTGTTGCTGCTGCTGCTGTGTCACCTTCCCGACCAGTCCGTCACCCATAATCATCGTCACTCCTCCACCTCCGTCAACCGCCATAACCACCACTAGCTCCAGCCATCCCGCCCAGCAGTGAACAAAACCACCATCGTTACCCACCTAGCAACGAACCAGTCGCCATTAGCATGAGCATGCCCAGCTGCCGCCGTTTCTTCGCTATCGTCGCGCAGACTGTCTGAGGTCGTCGTCGGGTTGTGCTCGTGGCTTCCGGTCTGATATCGTTGAGTTCGACATCGAGGTTCCGTCATTGGAGAGGTTTCTGATAGTTGACGAGACAGTTTGGTTGTTGTTCTTGCTTCAAACAGGTGCATATACATTTCCAAACTTGTTATATTTGCTTAAATGGAATGAAATGATATGGATTTCCTATGCACTGTTTGTGTATCGGATTTGTTGAATGTCTCTTCCTTTGTTTCATTATTTTAAGTAGCTATTCCGCATTTTGTTTCTTCATGCTAAGATTATTGTTATCTACATGCTTGTCTTAAGAGTTGTTTGTACGTATAGTAGTAATGTTAAAATCATAGGAGTAATTTTAATCCCACGGAAAAATATTCGTTTCATCAAATAAGTTTAATCTACAACCCATGACCTCGCAAAGTAGCAAAAAATGTAGTTATTTTAGCCTTGTCTCTTTTTCTAAAATAAATAAATGAATAAACAAAAAAAAAAAGAGACTAGCTTCGCCAAAAAAATAAAAATGTACAGATTGCGGAGCCTTCACAAAATATGTGTATTAAATACTTAGATTCCGGGACGGGCCGTTTAGCAAATTTCGCGGCCCTACCAAAAAATAATAATGCGCTAGTTGCTTTAGGCGCGCCTTTAATAATGTTATCTCCCTAAACTCGGGTGCACATTTATGTGACCCAAATCCAAATCTCAACGGAGTCGAAATATGTCTCTAGTCACGGGCACATTGATTGTGACGTGGCCCGAGATGCATGTCCATGACGTTGCAAATTCCTTTTAAAAAATAAGAATGAGATGAGCCTCGCCGAATAAAAACACAAATTGCGGGGCCCTCAGTAAATACTTGTTTAAAATTACTTAGAATTCAGGAGGGTCGTTTAGCGAATTTCACGGCCTCCGCAAAATAATAACGCGATAGTCTCTTTAGGCGCGTGTTTAATAATTTACTTTCTTAAGCTCGGGTGTGCATTTCATGCGACCCAAATCCAAATCTCAAAACATCAAATAAAATGCGTTCCGGATTGTGGGTGCATTTCATGTGACGCAGTCCAAAGACGTGTTTTAAGCGATGTTCACATTCTTGTAAAAACAATAATAATAAAGCGGTTAAAAGTTAAAATTTGCACATAAGTTCATACTTGTATAAAATCAGATAATCAAGCCGAATATAACAATTGAGCGACCGTGCTAGAACCACGGAACTCGGGAATGCCTAACACCTTCTCCCGGGTTAACAGAATTCCTTATCCGGATTTCTGGTACGCAGACTATAATATAGAGTCATTATTTTCCTCGATTCGGGATTAAAATTGGTGACTTGGGACACCCTAAATCTCCCAAGTGGCGACTCTGAAATAAATAAGCAAATCCCGTTTCGATTGTCCTTTAATTGGAAAAAACTCCCTTGCGCCCTCGCGGGTGCGGAAAAAGGAGGTGTGACAGCTCTGGCGACTCTGCTGGGGAATAGGACCCAGAACCACTGGTTCAGGGTTAAGAATTCGAGCTTGAAATAATTGTTATTATTTGGCTTTATTTATTATCTGATTTTTACATGTTTGAGCCTAATGTGTTAAATGCTTCTTTTACCGCTTTGATATTATTTGAACTGTATATAAACTGTGCCGAAACCCATATCCTTTCTGAGTCTTCTAAATCATGAAGAAGGGCATACTTCGCATGACTTCTTTTCTGTATAGTGTCAAATCCCAATTTAGAACGAGGTTCGGATAAGTTGCTAAGCCGGTGAAGCTTCTGTATTCCCGGTACGCTGCCCCCTCAGCTCGAGCTGTCCGCTCGGGTAAGCCAGGTCTAGAACAAATACCCAGGTTATGAACTTAGTATAACGAAGCCACATGCCGGATCCCTAGTAGGAACGTTTATTTGCATCATGTGCATTTGACTTAGGGGACTCAACACAGGGGTTGGGTCCGTCTAGGACAAGCAACCTGAAAATAATAGACCAGCTTTTGGCATCCTATGTGCTACATGTTGTATTTAGTCAAGGGCGAATGGGTCATTTGGTCATTTCCAGCATGATGTTATTTTAATCAAAGCATGGGGAACATTTGTGGAATCCAAGAAGCCTTGGAATTCCCTATGTCCCCCACGCTTGCTTTTTGGGAAAGCACATGGGGAACATTTGTGGAATCCAAGAAGTCTTGGAATTCCCATATGTCCCCCACGCTTCATATGTTGGGAAAAGCGCATGGGGAGCATTTGCGGAATCCAAGAAGTCTTGGAAATCATTATGTCTCCCATGCCACATTTTTGAAAGAAATAATAAATATAAAAAAATAAAATATATATGTATATATATAAAAAAACATTGAAAATTCGAAAAAAAAGATTGTGTATGTTTTCATCATCATCCACAAATTAGAAAATAGTGGAAAATAGGAGAAAATAACAGTGTAGAGATATAACTACTTATTATTAGAAAAAAAACAAATGTCCAAGTAGTGTCGAAACTCTGCCGGAATTTTGAGGATATAAAATTAAAAAAATATGTCTTATTAGTTTGTTTTATTAAAGCAAAGGAAAGGTAGAAAAAATAATCATTGTTTTGTCTTATTTTTAAAAAAAAAAACATTAATAGAAAAGAAAATAGTTTGTCTTGCCATAAAAATGAAAAAAGAGTCTTGTTTTTAAAATTTGTGTTATTTATTTGTTTATGAAAATGACAAAATTAAAATAATCCAAAAATATTTTCTCCATTATTGACTTCTTTAGGAAGTCTTTCTAATTGTTTTCAAAAAATAATATAATATATATAAATAAATAAAAAATCCGAAAATATTTTGATTCTTCTTTCAAAAATTGAAAAGAAAATTCAAAATTCAAAAAAAAAAAAACATTTTAGAAGCATTTCTTTTATTAAAGGTAAAATTTCAAAAAATATTTTCTTCTTCTTCTTTAGAATAAAAAAAAAAGGGAAATGAAATTCAAAAAAATATATCTTAGAAGTATTTCTTTCAAAAAAAAAAAAGATCAATCAAAAAAAAAATATATACTTCATTTCTTCTTTTAAAGTAGGTCTTTCACAAATTCACGAAAAAAAAAAAAGAAAAAAAAATTAGTTCATCTACTTATTCCTGATTGCCCGAACTACGCGGGTTTGATTCTCACCGGATGTGAGATACGTAGGCAACCCTCATCGGGTCCAACCCCTTTTTTTTTTTTGCTAAAAAGCCAAAAAACAAATAATAATGAAAAACAAAAAAAATATGTCAAAGATTTTTAATTTTGTCGTAAATAAGTCTAGTGATGTAACTTTCCCCTTTTACAAAAAATATAGCAAAAACAAATCTGTCAAATTTTAATTGTCATAAAGAAGTCGGGTGCCGCTGTTTTATCAAGAAATAGCCGAATGTTCCCGAAAGGGACGCCGGAAGGCTGGCTTTGCATAAACAGCCACTTTTGGGTCATTTTTAAGACTTGGTCCAGTTGACCCCCACAGCCTAAAAATCTTCGTCCCCGAGACGTTGAAAGGCCGTGTTTGCAATATTGACTTTTCTAATTTGAAAAACGATGAAAAAAGAGTTATAAATAAGTCAGGTGATGTTGTTTTGTCATAAATAGCCGAATGTTCCCGAAAGGGACGCCGGAAGGCTGACTTGGCACAAACAGCCACCTTTGGGTCATTTTGAGATATGGACCCACACACCCTTAAAAAGCTTCGTCCCCGAGACGCTGAAGGGCCGTGTTTTTCAACACCAAGTTTTTATTATAATTTGAAAAAAAGAGTCGACGGTCAAGTGAATACCGTTTGAATTTTGTCATAATAAGCCGAGCCAGCTTCGGCCGCGTCTTAAACCGTTCTTGCCGAAATAGCCTTAGAGTATCTTTCAGTTGTCGAAAGGTTATTTTCGTAAAAGAATGGACAAGTTTGTAAAGTGTCAAAATAATCCTCCCCGGCCTCAAAATTCAATGTGAAAATTGGAAGGGGCCACATTTGCAAAAATAACTGTTTGGTTGCATTTGTCGAACAGAGAAAGGGAGCTAGCCTTTTGTTTTTGAGTTTATAAATCTCTTGATTAGAATAATGTGGGTTGCTTGAGTTTCAAGTTTATAGGTCATCTTCAAATCCTTGAAACCCAGTTTGTTCTAATATGAAAATTGAAAAATGTTTACTGTTGTTTATCTTTTATTGGTCCGAACTACGCAAGGTCTGATTCATGCGGGGTCATGATACGTAGGCAATCTCCATAAGATTCGACCGCCAGTAATAAAGAAAAAGAAAATACGAATAGAATAAAATACAGGGGTTCCCAAAGTACTTCAAAGGGGCAAATAAGCAAGCCGGGATGACGCATGTTGTTTGAAGCAAAGCATGTTAGAAACGGTTAACTGCCTAGGGGCATTGCATCCTCAATGTGTTGTTATCAAATCTGTTACACTCTAAACGCTAACAAGTTTGTTGTTTTCCGAATCTCAAACAGTTAGTTGTTAAAGAATTCTGGCAACACACCCTTACCAAACTAGATCCAAAGGACCGATAACAACAAGCATGACTACTTCAGAGAATAGTACCGAGGAAGAAAGGCCGATGAGCCAGTTGTTAAAGGAAGCGATGGGAAAGATAGAAAGGATGGGACTAGATATGAATGCAATGCAGCTAGCTCTAGCCAAAGCACAAAAGAGCCCTGAGCCATTGGGGCACATGCCGGAATACCCTCACTCCGGCCCTTCAACAAGCCTCCCAAATCCCCGTTACCATCAAGAAAGAAGCCCTCATGATTCCCAGGCTCCACCACCCCATCAACCTCTCCCCACACCCGATATTCCCACTTTTGTGGGACCCACATCAGCCCCTTGCACAGAACGACCAGTGAGCCATTGTTTCAGGCTCACGATACGCAATACTATCCCCCTGAGCCTGTATTCCATGCCCCCGAACCACATGCTTACAATCCACACTTGGAGGTACCGGCAGAGATCGAAAAACCGGTTAAAGCCCCTGAACAGGATGAGGTGTTGAGAAAGTTCAAAAGCCTGGAGCAGTCCTTCAGGAACCTGCACGGTTTGGGCAACCAGGTCAGCGTGGCCTACAAGGATCTATGCCCTTTCCCGGACGTCCAACTCCCGGTCGGGTTCAAGATGCCTAAATTTGATTTATATGAAGGGCACGGTGATCCCATGGCGCATTTGCGGGGATTCTGTAGCAAAATGAGAGGGGCAAGTGGCAAAGATGAGCTGCTGATAGCTTATTTCGGCCAAAGTCTGAGTGGATCGACACTAGAATGGTATACCAGGCAGGATTCCAGCAGATGGTATACTTGGGATGATCTGGCGCAGGCTTTCGCAGGTCATTTTCAATACAATCTCGAGATAGTCCCTGACCGTCTCACATTGCTGAGGACTGGAAAGAAGCCTGGGGAAAGTTTTCGTGAGTTTGGGTTCCGCTGGAGAGAGCAAGCGGCCAGAGTTGATCCTCCCATGAGAGAGGGAGAAATGGTGGACTACTTCTTGCAAACATTGGATCCAACCTACTTTGGTCACTTGGTGACAACGGTTGAGAAATCCTTCAATGAAGTGGTAAAGATAGAGGTCATGATAGAGGAGGGCCTAAGGTCTAACAAGATCCTAAATTATTCAGCACTCAAGGCAACGACCCAGGCTATTCAGAGCGGCACAGGAGGTGCGCGCGAGGTCGCATCAGTCGAAGCAGGTACTGGGTCCAAATTCAGAGGTCCTTCATCTCACTACCAGCCCAAACCCAGTCATCCAAATTATCCACGCACTCCATACAACCTTCCACAACCCTACTACCCACCATCAGAGCCACTCTTTTCAGCCTATCATGCCCAAGCCTGCCCCCGAGCTCCATATAATCCGCCTCAATATTATCCTCCAAACAAGGTCCGGTCGCAGGGTCAACCATCAGGTCACCCCCGCTGGCGAGAGCCAACACCACGTAATGCATTCTTGCCTTCACATCGTTTCCAAGCACCCAACGACCCTAGAAAACAGGGGCATGGGGGAAAACAAAGGCAAGGAAACAATTTCACGCCAATTGGGGAGTCCTACGCAAGTTTGTTTGAAAAGCTAAAGCTTTCAGGACTGATTGAGCCGCTCCTTGGCTATACTCCAGATCCATATGCAAAAGGGTTCAATCCTGCTGTACGATGCATGTACCACTCTAATGTCCAAGGACATAGCATTGAAGACTGTCGTTCTTTGAAAAAGGAAATCGAAAGAATGATTCAGGAAGGGGCAATTGTGATCGACGACAGTGACAGGGAGCAGGCGAATCATCTTGAGAACTTGTTGATTGATGTTGATAATACTGAAGTTGGGGATGGTCTTGGCAATGTTGATATAGAGCTCAATGGCTAAAATGTCATGCTTTGCAGTTGGAAGATACTCCATTTTGGGTCAGCCGGAGATGCCGTGCTTGGATAGTTGGAAAGACACTCCATTTTGGGTCAACCGGAGAGGATCTTTGATGGTCTATTTTGTTGTCATTTCCGTTGTTCGGATTATTAGGATTGTAATTCGGATTTGTTTTGTGTCAATATCTTTCCGCTTATCTTTCCGTTTTGTCATAGCGGTTTGTTTAAGTTTTGTCCAAGTTGTTTAGGATTTTATTCCGGTTTGCTTTGTTTTTAAAACCATTTGTTCAGTTCAATGCAAAACAATTCAGTCTTGGATTATTCCCAGTCATCTTTCTGTTTAGTCATTTTATCATTTTTATTCAACGCCGATTCTAGTGACATGACATGCGTGCACAGTTTGGGCCTAGCATTTAAAGTTAATCATAAAACCCCGAAAAGGTGATCAGACCATTTAAAGGAAATAAGAACGGTTTGAGATTATTCAGAGCCCGAGTCATGTGGAACTAGGGGCAAGTGAAACACAAAGAAAAACCGTTAAAAGCAAGATTCGCCAAATTGGCATGAGGGCCGTTCAAGATAATGAGGGTGAGAGTGTCACCCAACGGTGCTTTAGAAATGACAAAGAAAAAATAAAACGTTTAACATAATTGTCAAGTCCAGCACCATCAGAAGAGACTACAAATTTAATTGTGTTGTTTGCATTTGGAATGTTTTGAAGACTGGAATGACGAAGGCATTTTGTTCTGCTACCTAAACACTTTATCCTTCGTTAAACCCTTTTGAGCCTTATTTATTTTCTTTCATACCCCTCGTTCGGAATCAGTAGCAGCGAAAAAGAAGAAAAAAAAAAGGAAAAAGAGAAAGAAAGAAAACAACAAAACGAAAAAAGAGAGAAAAAAAAAGAGAAAAAGAAAAGAAAGGAAAATGATAACAAAGAAAAAAAGTCAAATGAAACAGAGGAATTGGGAACTACGTTTGACCTGATTCCTCAAAGAGGATACGTAGGCGCTTCACGGCTCGGTCATAGTTTTGAAAAAATGAAAAAAAATCAATTAAGATATCCCCAAGCAAGAAACTGGGGCAAAGGTTGCGTTTGTTGTAAATAAATCTAATTCCGAAGGTTGTAACTAATAACCCAAAATTAATGCATTTTTGAGCCTTTTATACCCTTTCTTTCTAGCCCTATCCAAAACCCACATTACGGTCCAAAGAAAGACCTTCTGACCAGTCTTCAAAAGATGCCAAGTCAGACAAATGAAGAGTCTTACCGGCGAACATAACATTCTGTTCCACAGCAGAAAGGACTCTAATCTCCAGCAGAAAAAGTCATACCAGCGACACTCCAAATCCCCAGCTGGAAAGTGATACAAATGAGAGAGTCTTATCGGTAAAAAACTTCACAGGCACCATAAGGCGATGAAAGCTGAGAGAAAAGCCAAAAATGAGAGAGTCTTATCGGTAAAAAACTTCACAGGCACCATAAGGCGATGAAAGCTGAGAGAAAAGCCAAAAATGAGAGAGTCTTATCGGTAAAAAACTTCACAGGCACCATAAGGCGATGAAAGCTGAGAGAAAAGCCAAAAATGAGAGAGACTTGATAGTGAAAACCCTTCGGGCACTGCAAGTCGAATAAGATTAAGAATCAGATGGGGAATCACCAATTGAGGATCTTGAAAGATGATTGACGGTAAAGGATAGGCCCCATATGCATGTCATGGCCATTAGAGTCGGTATCTGCGTTTGATAGGTTTTTATTTATAGTTTCTTTTGTAAAAGAGTCATCGTTTCCTTTGTCTTTTATTTTGTTTCTGTTATCTTTCTCCTTTCATAAAAAATTTTCCCCAATAGAGTCTGTCCGGTCAGAACAAGTATGAAATGACTTCAAAATATGCCATCAGCTTTCCAAGATGAGATCTGACTAGTATATCCAAATGGTATAGTCAGCAAGGAACAAACGCGAGGCCAGTGTCAATAAAGATATCCCCGGCAAAATTGACAAAAAGATTGACAAATGTCAAGAGGGACACCCTAGCCAAAGTCAAAGGTTATAAATCCCAAGGCCAAGGCCCATGAACAAAGCAAGGAGAGCAGTGAGCATATTTGGGAAATTCATGCTAGACTAAAAGGTCGGGGAAATACCAGTTTCCGAGCTATGTCACAAAAGAAGAGGGATACCCCCAGCAGGAAGAGATTATCCCCAACACATAATATCATCCCCAACAAGTTGTGGAACACAGAGCAAGGAGGGAGAAAGGGAAAACCATCCCAGCAGGAGTATCACAACCAACCACCGCGTTTTAAACTAACAAAATTTTGTTTGATTTGAAGCAGGTAACGGAAATGGCATTGATGCCAAAACTGCATGCCACAAGGGATATTATCAAACTGGGACAGAAAATTTTCCTTCCATTTAGAAAATTTTCTGGAAGTCAGGTACCCCCAGCTGATAACATTTTACCCCCCCAACAGGTAAGTAAAGAATTTCCCAACAGTGTTATCCCTAGCGGCTGCGAGTAGTCCAACACAAGGTTGGAAAGTCGGTATCCTCAGCGGTTAGACTTCAAAGGAGGAAGCTAATAATAATAATAAAAAAAAAAGAATAATAATAACAAAAAAATAATAATAATAATAATAATAATAAAAATAAATGGGGAAGGTAGAAAGGGAAAATTCATCCCCACCAAGTTTTCCAGATAAGACATTTTCAAGTCTTAAGGATATGTCGGGTTTATCCGCCCTTAAATAGGATATGTTGGGTTCATCCGCCCTCAAATAGGATATGACGGGTTCATCCGCCCTCAAATAGGATATGTCGGGTTCATCCGCCCTCAAATAGGATATGTCGGGTTCATCCACCCTCAAATAGGATCTGTTGGGTTCATCCGCCCTCAAATAGGATATGTCGGGTTCATCCGCCCTCAAATAGGATCTGTCGGGTTCATCCACCCTCAAATAGGATCTGTCGGGTTCATCCACCCTCAAATAGGATATGTCGGGTTCATCCGCCCTCAAACAGGATATGTCGGGTTCATCCGCCCTCAAATAGGATATGTCGGGTTCATCCGCCCTCAAATAGGATATGTCGGGTTCATCCGCCCTCAAACAGGATATGTTGGGTTCATCCGCCCTCAAATAGGATATGTCGGGTTCATCCGCCCTCAAATAGGATATGTCGGGTTCATCCGCCCTCAAATAGGATATGTTGGGTTCATCCGCCCTCAAATAGGATATGTCGGGTTCATCCGCCCTCAAATAGGATATGTCGGGTTCATCCGCCCTCAAATAGGATCTGTTGGGTTCATCCGCCCTCAAATAGGATATGTTGGGTTCATCCGCCCTCAAATAGGATATGTTGGGTTCATCCGCCCTCAAATAGGATATGTTGGTTTCAGTCTTTTTATTTCAAGTTTTGAAGTTGGGAGCCCGCCCATAATAACAGAGGCATACATTTAGTCTTTTTACTTTTAAGTGTTGAAATTGGGAGCCCGCCCATAATAACAGAGGAATACATTCAGTCTTTACTCTTAAGTGTTGAAGTTGGGGGCCCGCCCAGATAACAGAGGCATACATTCAGTCTTTTTATTTCAAGTTTTGAAGTTGGGAGCCCGTCCATAATAACAGAGGAATACATTCAATCTTTACTTTTAAGTGTTGAAGTTGGGAGCCCGCCCAGATAACAGAGGCATACATTCAGTCTTTACGTTTCAAGTATTGAAATTGGGAGCCCGCCCAGATAACAGAGGCATACATTCCACGTCTTTACCCATAAGAGATGTATTTCCTCCTAAAGTTTATTTTTACCCATAGGAGATGCATTTCCTCCTAAAGTTAAGTTTTACCGATAGGAGACGCACTTCCTAAGATAAGTTTTACCAATAGGAGACGCACTTCCTAAGATAAGTTTTACCAATAGGAGACACACTTCCTAAGATAAGTTTTACCAGTAGGAGACGCACTTCCTAAGTTGATTTCACCAATAGGAGACGCACTTCCTAAGTTAATTTCACCGATAGGAGACGCACTTCCTAAGTTTATTTCACCAATAGGAGACGCACTTCCTAAGTTCAGTTTCACCCAGTAGGAGACGCACTTCCTAAAAGGTTTTACCATAGGAGACGCACTTCCTAAGTTCAGTTTTACCATAGGAGACGCACTTCCTGAGGAGACGCACTTCCTAAGCAAGTTTTACCAGTAGGAGACGCACTTCCTAAGACAAGTTTTACCATAGGAGACGCACTTCCTGAGGAGACGCACTTCCTAAGCAAGTTTTACCAGTAGGAGACGCACTTCCTAAGACAAGTTTCACCAGTAGGAGACGCACTTCCTCAGTTGATTTCACCAATAGGAGATGCACTTCCTAAGTTAAGTTTTACCAATAGGAGACGCACTTCCTAGATCCATTGTACCAATAGGAGACGTACTTCCTAAGAATAGTTTCACCCAGTAGGAGACGCACTTCCTAAGAACAGTTATCCCCAATAGGAGACGCACTTCCTAAGTTTATTGTACCCATAGGAGACGCACTTCCTAAGTTTATTGTACCCACAGGAGACGCACTTCCTCAAAGTTTAGTTTTGCCCATAGGAGACACACTTCCTAAGTTTACTTTTACCCCATAGGAGACGCACTTCCTGAAATATTTTCATTCATAGGAGACGCACTTCCTAGTTCACAATCATTAAGGTTTCACCCATAGGAGACGCACTTCCTAAGACTATTTTATTTTAGGAGACACACTTCCTAGTCTGGTTCACTCAGGTTATACTTTTGCTTTAGGGGACGCACTCCCGAGTTTGGCTTTTTAGATTATATTTTATTTCAGGAGACGCACTTCCGGAATTGAGATTTCACCCCTAGGAGATGCACTTCCTAGTTTGATTCATTTTAAGTTCGACCATAGGAGACACAATTCCTAGTCCAGTTTTTGAAGTTTACCCGTAGGAGACGCACTTCCTAATCGAGATTTTATTCATAGGAGACGCACTTCCTAGTTCTAGTCACTGAAGTTTTCACCCTTAGGAGACGCACTTCCTAGTTTAGCTCATTCCGATTCAACCATAGAAGACACACTTTCTAGTTTGAGTCATTGAGGTTTTTATTTTAGCAGACACATTTGCTAGCAAGAGTTTTGGTTTTACTCATAGGAGATGCACATCCTAGCCTAGTCTTTAGTTTACTCTCATCATTGCATCAGTAGTGTAAGTGAGTTACGATTTTGCTAACGACTCACAAATCTTCCCAGTACAAACTGGGTTAGGAAATTTTGTTTGTTTTGTTTGTTTTGATTGTCAGGGACCCGCCTGTAGAACGGAGGTTGTTGCGTGTCGAAGATAGAAGAAGTCAGGAGTCCGCCTGTAGAACGGGGAAACATTTTTCAAGATCAAGCAGTGACCCACTGGAAAGCAGAAGGTTACAACAAAAATCCCCAGCACTCAATCCAAGATAGAAGCAACAAGAAGCTCGCCCCAAGAATGCAAGTCAACAGTCTGGGATGATCAACAGAAGCTGGTCACCAAAAAACAAAAAAAAAACAAGAAGAAAAAAGAGAAAAAAAGAAAAAAGAAAAAGAACCCAAATTACGGAAGTGGAGAACAAATGTGGTCTGCTCAAGAACTAGCACCTACAACTAGCAAGTATCAAGGTTCAGATCCAAAGTCTGTATGAAGCACCATTCAAGACTCAAGACCAAGTTTCAGAAGACTTAAGAGATAGGAATCCTTGTAACTAGTAGCTGATAGGCTTAGTTAGTCTTTTTCAGTTTTCATTTTTGTTGTAATGACAGGACCGCGGACCGGAACCTCAACGGAACGGCACCTCGATCGGCTCTCCACCTCGGTACACTTCACTATCTCTCTCATTCCCGAACTACACGTGGCCTGATTCCTGTATAACCAAGGATATGTAGGCAGCTCAGATACCAGGGCTCGGTCACATTCCCTCCCTTTCCTTAAGTGTAGTCCGTCCAAGTAATGGTCGGGTCAAAAACACGTTTAGTCGTTCTTTGTCGGAAAACTCTTCGTGTTTCCAGTCAAAGAGGGGCAGCTGTAAGCACGTGATTTTTGACCCTCCCCGAGAATTTTCACATTTTTTGCGTGAATATGTGAAATTGGGTCCAATATAGTCATTTTAACTATTTTACTTTATTTCGTTGCTCAAAAGAAAAATCACAAAAAATATATATATAAATTTTAGTTTATGTATCTCTCATAAACTTGAAAAATACAAAAATTGCACTTTATTTTTGTACTTTATATAATTTCGAAAATTACAAAAAAAATAAATAAAATATAGTTCTATTAAGGTTTTATAGTCATTTTAACTTTGAAAAATACAAAAATATTACCTCATATTTTATCTTAATATTTAAAACGAAAATTACAAAAAAATAGTTTCATTAATATTTTGTAGCTATTTTAAATCTTGAAAAAATATTTAAAAAGATATAGTTTTGTTTAAATACTAGTCTTATTTTTGGTAGTTATTTTGCTTACATAGGACTAGTTAAGCAACGTGTTCCTATTTCTCGGGTCCGGGCAAAAGAATAATATTCAGGTTCAAACTACCCGGTTTTAGGCCTAATTTTCGGACCTAGCCCATAATAAACCGTGTTCAGGACACGTGGGGAACCCCACCACGCGTGGAGGACATATGCCTTGAACCCCACCACGCGTGGGCTCATTTTTCTGGGCAAACCCATGCTAAATACACGGACAAAAGCATTTTGAAAAGAGAGGACTTTGGAATTTTTTGGATACTACTGTTCACCTTTCTTCTTCTTCTTCAAAAGAAGAAGAAGCAAACCCTACGGAAAAAAAAAAAACCAAACAGGCCCATCGACCTACTATCACAAACGAAACACCCTCCTCCTCCCAGCTCCACCATCATCAACGACCCACCATCACCTTCCCCTCGTCGACCACCGGCGTGCACTACCAAGCTCCAAACCCTCCCGTAAAACCACCCACGAAAAACCAGTGAAACCACCAGCTCCATCGCTCACCTCCACTGTCCGAACGCCACCCCACGTCAAAAGGAGCAGTCGACAAAAACCAGTCCACAAAAACCTCCGACCACCCTAAACCATCGTCAAACAACCATCACCTCGTCGTCACTACCCAGCAGTCGAGCCCCCTCCTCCTCACGTCCAGCAAACCACCAGCCCCATCGCCTTCTTCCTCACCACAAAACCCTAGCAAAAACCTAGGAGCCCTCCCCGTCAACCACTGCCCAAACCACCCACCCAAACTCCATCGCAACCACCGGCCCCGTCGAGCAGCAGCTGTTGCTGCTGCTGCTGTGTCACCTTCCCGACCAGTCCGTCACCCATAATCATCGTCACTCCTCCACCTCCGTCAACCGCCATAACCACCACTAGTTCCAGCCATCCCGCCCAGCAGTGAACAAAACCACCATCGTTACCCACCTAGCAACGAACCAGTCGCCATTAGCATGAGCATGCCCAGCTGCCGCCGTTTCTTCGCTATCGTCGCGCAGACTGTCTGAGGTCGTCGTCGGGTTGTGCTCGTGGCTTCCGGTCTGATATCGTTGAGTTCGACATCGAGGTTCCGTCATTGGAGAGGTTTCTGATAGTTGTCGAGACAGTTTGGTTGTTGTTCTTGCTTCAAACAGGTGCATATACATTTCCAAACTTGTTATATTTGCTTAAATGGAATGAAATGATATGGATTTCCTATGCACTGTTTGTGTATCAGATTTGTTGGATGTCTCTTCTTTTGTTTCATTATTTTAAGTAGCTATTCCGCATTTTGTTTCTTCATGCTAAGATTATTGTTATCTACATGCTTGTCTTAAGAGTTGTTTGTACGTATAGTAGTAATGTTACAATCATAGGAGTAATTTTAATCCCACGGAAAAATATTCATTTCATCAAATAAGTTTAATCTACAACCCATGACCTCGCAAAGTAGCAAAAAATGTAGTTATTTTAGCCTTGTCTCTTTTTCTAAAATAAATAAATGAATAAACAAAAAAAAACGAGACTAGCTTCGCCAAAAAAATAAAAATGTACAGATTGCGGAGCCTTCACAAAATATGTGTATTAAATACTTAGATTCCGGGACGGGCCGTTTAGCAAATTTCGCGGCCCTACCAAAAAATAATAATGCGCTAGTTGCTTTAGGCGCGCCTTTAATAATGTTATCTCCCTAAACTCGGGTGCACATTTATGTGACCCAAATCCAAATCTCAACGAAGTCGAAATATGTCTCTAGTCACGGGCACATTGATTGTGACGTGGCCCGAGATGCATGTCCATGACGTTGCAAATTCCTTTTAAAAAATAAGAATGAGATGAGCCTCGCCGAATAAAAACACAAATTGCGGGGCCCTCAGTAAATACTTGTTTAAAATTACTTAGAATTCAGGAGGGTCGTTTAGCGAATTTCACGGCCTCCGCAAAATAATAACGCGATAGTCTCTTTAGGCGCGTGTTTAATAATTTACTTTCTTAAGCTCGGGTGTGCATTTCATGCGACCCAAATCCAAATCTCAAAACATCAAATAAAATGCGTTCCGGATTGTGGGTGCATTTCATGTGACGCAGTCCAAAGACGTGTTTTAAGCGATGTTCACATTCTTGTAAAAACAATAATAATAAAGCGGTTAAAAGTTAAAATTTGCACATAAGTTCATACTTGTATAAAATCAGATAATCAAGCCGAATATAACAATTGAGCGACCGTGCTAGAACCACGGAACTCGGGAATGCCTAACACCTTCTCCCGGGTTAACAGAATTCCTTATCCGGATTTCTGGTACGCAGACTATAATATAGAGTCATTATTTTCCTCGATTCGGGATTAAAATTGGTGACTTGGGACACCCTAAATCTCCCAAGTGGCGACTCTGAAATAAATAAGCAAATCCCGTTTCGATTGTCCTTTAATTGGAAAAAACTCTCTTGCGCCCTCGCGGGTGCGGAAAAAGGAGGTGTGACACATGTAGATTCACCAAATCATCTCTATCAATTATGAGCGTAAATCTCTCCCGAGTAATCACGATAATTTACTAGACGCACTCTCCCGAGATACGCTAGCTGGCTTTGTTTATTACAACTCACTTTAGAATGTACCCAAGGCTTCGTTATCCCTAATCTCGCCTTTAAACCCGCAGTTATTGATCCCTCATATACTTTGGGAGTGGTGTTGTTCAACAATTACCTAAATATGCACTCTCTCCCGAGTTATGCACACTAAATAGGCACAACTAATTGAGGATCCTGTCAATTAACTACAACAAACACGTAGTTGAACAAATAGAGATTAAACTGGCAAACTATATTAACATCACAAGAAGTTCATTCTTCAATAGGTTCCATCAAGACCCTAGACTAAGGAATTAGCTACTCATGACAAAATAAGATAAAACTACTAAATTATTCATAATGGGTAATTGCAAGAAAATAAAAGAGATAGAAAAACTCTAATGTTTGGTTGATCTTCTCACACTTGTTCTTGCCTCCAAAGTAGTCTAAAAACAAGCTTAAAAAATTCTTGGGCGAGTTTTTAAAACTTATAAGGGTTTGGAACAAGTTTTCCCGAATTTACACTTTGGTCCCCAAATTTGCTGATGAGTGAACAGTGCACTGCGGTCGCGGCACGACCGCGGTGAATGTTGAGTATTCTGCCTCGCCTCTTGATCTGCCGCGGTTCCACCGCGGTCGCGATGGAATTTTGCTCAGTACATCTTTTTGCTTCTTTGTGCTCGGTACTTCTTGAGTGAGCGTTTTCTTCACATTATTGCCTCCAAAATACTCCATGGTGTTTCCTCATTTAGACTATTCCCTGCGAAACAAAAGAACACTATTTAGAGCATTTTGTTGGCAATTTGCCTATAAAATAACAATAAAGCATGATAATATTAAGGTGTAAATATCATCTATATAGCCTAATATCAAGAACTACTTAAATTCAATATGAAAAAATCAAATCCATAGATATTCAAGGGAAGTTAATCCCGATTTTGGCTTGAAATAACATATTGAGGTATAGACAGTTAGTGATCATTTGAGTTATAGGACAAGTAATAGCAATCCTCACATAAAAATGTTGGATTACTTTTGTTTCGTGTTTGATTTAAATTCTTATCTTACAATTAACAATTCTAAGAATAGTTATAGCACAATTGTGGTTTTATTTTTATATCATCTTCAATATGAAATAACAATCATGGAATTAATAATGTTAGAATAAAATATTTAAATGACCAAGATGAATCCGTTGAGAAGTTTACCTGTATCCAAGGTATCTATTCTTACTAAAATACTTTGTTTTAACTGTATCGCACTATGTATCATTTGATAACCCTCAAAATCTTCCGTCTTTGGTTCAAATCGAATTTCAAATGGAAGAAATCCAAAGATATTTACAGCCAGATAGATCGCAACAACACAACTTCCTATATCCACTTATCTTTCAGGAGTATATTTATGCACTTGCTCATGATCATGGTTTAAATAGAAATAGGTCGATTTTGTTGGAAAATCCAGGTTATAACAATAAATTAAGTTTCCTAATTGTGAAACGTTTAATTACTCGAATGTATCAACAGAATCATTTTCTTATTTCTACTAATGATTCTAACAAAAATTCATTTTTGGGGTGCAACAAGAGTTTGTATTCTCAAATGATATCAGAGGGATTTGCGTTTATTGTGGAAATTCCGTTTTCTCTACGATTAATATCTTCTTTATCTTCTTTCGAAGGCAAAAAGATTTTTAAATCTTATAATTTACGATCAATTCATTCAACATTTCCTTTTTTAGAGGACAATTTTTCACATCTAAATTATGTATTAGATATACTAATACCCTACCCTGTTCATCTGGAAATCTTGGTTCAAACTCTTCGCTATTGGGTAAAAGATGCCTCTTCTTTACATTTATTACGATTCTTTCTCCATGAATTTTGGAATTTGAATAGTCTTATTACTTCAAAGAAGCCCGGTTACTCCTTTTCAAAAAAAAATCAAAGATTCTTCTTCTTCTTATATAATTCTTATGTATATGAATGCGAATCCACTTTCGTCTTTCTACGGAACCAATCTT